>NC_134398.1:165389532-165602032 GCF_050003625.1 Haematobia irritans | reverse complement strand
TGAACATTTTTTCAAAATTTTGATAAAATTTAATTTCCATTTGTTTTGTTTTGTTATTGTTGGTTTTGTTCTTTAAGCATTGTTGTCGTTTTTTTATTTCAGCTTAAAACCATACATTGACTAAACTACAAGAGTAGCTTAACCAACAGAGGAAAAGAATGTTTGTCAAATTTATTTGGGCAAAGCCCTATAGACTGCAAGATGGTTGGATGGACGCACGTTTCGGAATTACCACATTCCTCATCAGCATCCTCTACTTGCAGCAAAACTATCAACAAATTATCAGAATAAATTCAGGCAGTTTATTAAACCCAACAAAAACCACACTTGAACCCTCCGAAAAAATGTTTTACATTGATAGCCGGCTTATGCCAAATAAATTCGAAACAAACATATCTCTTTTCCTAATTTCTGTAGAAAATTTTGTCAAAATTTTATTTCTATTTTGTCAAAATTTTATTTCTATAGAACATTTTGTCAAAATTTTATTTCTATAGAACACTTTGTCAAAATTTTATTTCTATAGAAAATTTCGTCAAGATTTTAATTCTATAGAAAAATTTTCAAAATGTTATTTCTATAGATAATTTTGTCAAAATTTTATTTCTATAGAAAATTTTTCAAAATGTTATTTCTATAGATAATTTTGTCAAAATCTTATTTCTATACATATTTTGTCAAAATTTTATTTCTATAGAAAATGTTGTCAAAATTTTATTTCTATAGAAAATTGTGTCAAAATTTTACTTTTATATAAAATTTTGCAAAAATTATATTTCTGTAGAAAGTTTTGTAAAAAGTTTATTTCTATAGAAAATTTTGTCAAAATTTTATTTCTGTAGAACACTTTGTCAAAATTTTAATTCTATAGAACACTTTGTCAAAATTTTATTTCTATCGAAAATATTGCCAGAATTTTATTTCCATAGAAAATTTTGTCAAAATTTTATTTCTATAGAAAATTGTGTCAAAATTTTATTTCTATAGAAAATTTCGTCAAGATTTTAATTCTATAGAAAATTTTGTCAAAATGTTATTTCTATAGATAATTTTGTCAAAATTTTATTTCTATACATATTTTGTCAAAATTTTATTTCTATAGATAATTTTGTCAAAATTGTATTTCTTTAGAAAATTGTGTCAAAATTTTATTTCTATAGAAAATTTTGCAAAAATTATATTTCTGTAGAAAGTTTTGTAAACATTTTATTTCTATAGAAAATTTTGTCAAAATTTTATTTCTGTAGAAAATTTTGTCAAAATTTTATTTCTATAGAAAATTCTGTCAACATCTTATTTTCATAGATGGTTCTCTCAAAATTTTATTTTTTTAGAAAATTTTGTCAGAATTTTATTTCTATAGAAAATTTTGTCAAAATTTTATTTCTTTGTCAACATTTTATTTCTGTAGAAAATTTTGTAAAAATTTTAATTCTATAAAAAAATTTTACCAAAATTTTATTTCTATAGACAATTTTGTCAAAATTGTATTTCTTTTTGTTTTTTTTTTTTTTGTATTATTCGATCTTTTTTTCAATAAATGTCAACAGAAAACAGAAAATTTTATTCCTATAGAAAAGTTTGTCAAAATTTATTTCTATGGGAAAGTTCTATTGAAATTTTTTTAAAATTTTGTTTCCATTGAAAATTCTTTCAAAATTTAATTTCTATAGAAAATTTTGATAAAATTGTATTTCTGTAGAAAGCTTGTCAAAATTTTAATCTATAGAAAATTTTGTCTAAAATTTTATTTCTATAGAAAATTTTGTCAAAATTTTATTTCTATAGAAAATTTTGTCCAAAATTTTATTTCAATAGAAAATTTTGTCAAAAATTTTATTTCTATAGAAAATTTTGTCAAAAATTTTATTTCTATAGAAAATTTTGTCAAATTTTATTTCTATAGAAAATTTTGTAAAAATTTTATTTGTATAGAAAATCTGTCAAAATTTTATTTCTATAGAAAATTTTGTCAAAATTTTATTTCTATAGAAAACTTTGTCAAAATTTTATTTCTATAGAAAATTTTATAAAAATTTTATTTCTATAGAAAATTTTGTCAAATATTTATTTCTAAAGAAAATTTTGTCAAAATGTTATTTCTTAAGAAAATTTTGTCACAATTTTAGAAAATTTTGCCAAAATTTTATTTCAAAAGGAAATAAAAAAGTAGGAAAAATTTTATTTCTAAAGAAATAAAATTGTGTCAAAATTTTGTTCTATACAACATTTTGTCAAAATTTTATTTCTTTAGACAATTTTGTCAACATTTTATTACTATAGACATTTTTGTCAAATTTTATTTCTGAAGAAAATTTTGCCAAAATTTTATTTCTATAGAAATTTTATTACTATACGGAATGTTATCAAAATTTTATTGCCATAGAAAATGTTGTCAAATTTTTATTTCTATAGAAAATTTTATCAAAATTTTATTTCTGTAAGAAATTTTGTCAAAATTTTATTTCTATAAAAAATTTTGTCAAAATTTTATTTCTATAGAAAATTTTGTCAAAATTTTATTTCAATAAATGTAAAAAGTTTTTTTCAGGTTGAGGTCGTAGTTATCCTTTATTAATTTTTAATTCATCATTCCAGATATTTCGCAATTTCACTGAATTGCTTCTTCAGAGGCATTCGATATCTAACACAAAAAATTCTTATTATAATGCATCACTGCTCTAGTCTGCTTTATCTATGGAAATACAATTTTGTCATCATTTTTTTCTGTAGGAAATTTTTTCAAAATTTTATTTCTATAGACAGTTTTGCCAAATATTTGTTCATAGAACATTTTTTCAAAATTCTAGAAATCGAAATATTGATATTTTTTTTATTTAGACCAGTATGAAAAAATTTAGTCTGCAAATTAAACTACAACAGCATTTTGAATGTCAATATTTGTTAATGTTAACAAATTTAGTTTATTTATTTATCATTACTGTGGTTCCTCCTTACGATTTCAGTCTCCTTTTCTACTTTTCCTTTTCCACTTTTCAAATGGTCGTTTTTAAATTAATTGCTCAACTAGCTAGCTGCTAATAACGACCCTGTCATGGCAACATCATTGTAAAAGTAAATGAGTGATAATTCAACATAAAATTTCCAAATTAGTTTGTACTATACCACCTCGGCAGTCAATAACAGGGATATGACATGAAATGTGAAATCGTGAAAAGGATGTACGTACGAACTAAATTTCATTACGACGATATATGTCAGGTAGCGATATTAGTTTGACACTTCAAAAACACGCACCAATAGAAGCAGTAGTCAAACTTTATTACGATACATACAAACACAGCAAAACGCATATAAAAGCGCACATAGTGACAAGCGTACGAAGAATATTTGACGGATGCATCATTCGTACACGACATCTGCATATCACCGGCAACTCTCTTGCAAACGCAGCAATGTATAGTGAGAGGTTGTTGCATGGTGAATGACATACATGAATATTGCCTACATTTAGGCGCAAGCAATATAACACATAGGAATACGTCTCTTTAAGGAGATATACTACTGTGGCCAAAAGTAAGAGTCATTTGCAATTTTGTTTTCATCCAAATCAATTTAATCCCTTCAAAAGTAATATCATCTCAATAAAATGTGTTTATGGAATCTTTCTGCTTATGGTATCTTTCTGATTTAGCTTTTTTCCCCTCTGTCTAATCGAATGGTGAAGTGTCACACGGAGCCAAATCGAATTTCGTCGAGATTTTCTTACTAAATTTCCTGGAAATTTTATTTCTACAGAAAATTTCCTTGATATGTTATAGAAAATTTCTATCAAGAATTTCCTTGAAATTTTATTTCGATAGAAAATTTCCTAGAAATTTTATTTCTATAGAAAATTTCTTCGATTTTTTTCCTATTGAAATTTCTAAACAAAAAATTTGCATAGAAAATTTCGTCATTATTTTACTTCTTTGAAAATTTACTGGAAATTGTAGTTCTGTAGAAAATTTCCTGGAAATTTTATTTCTATAGAAAATTTCCTAGAAATTTTATTTCTATAGAAAATTTCCTAGAAATTTTATTTATATGAAAAATTTCTTTGATATTGTATTTGTATCAAAAATTGACTGGAAATTTTATTTCTACAGAAAATTTCTTGGAAATTTGATTTCTATAGAAAATCTCTTGGAAATTTATTTGTAAAGAAAATTTCATCGAAATTTTATTTCAATATAAAACTTCGTCGCAAATTTGATTTCTTTAGAAAAATTAAAAATTATAGAAAAATCAAATTCATCTTACCTTTTGCTCACAGTACTATAGTACCAAGCCAAGACTTGGTCTATATGTAAAACTTCACGAATTTGCTTGATTGGCATATGTGTAAGTTAATGTGTGTGAGTGCGGTTGTGTGTTTGTGAATTCAACTCATTTCGTTAGTGTATTTATTCGATCGTCATCTGCACATGCCTAATAGGTGAGAGCACCTTGTTGTGTTCATATTCGTCCTTCGAGGTATTGCATCTAAAATACAAGCATGTTCAAATTGGTGTGCAATTGTGCATGTGTTTGTATCGTTCATGTCAGTTTAATTTGTTCGGCCTGCAGTAGTTCATTGTAATATTGTTACAATTACATGTGTATGTATGTCGGATGTCTATAAATTTGCATTGGTTTTATATATGTGTGTGTGCGCGTGTGTGTGCCTGTGTACGTATATTTGCGTGTCATGTGGGTGTTACTGCATACGTCTGTGTTGTTCACTTAAGTTTAGTTGCCTGAATGAATAAATGAACGAAGAAATGACTGACATGACATTTTTCAAAAAGCAAATCCTGCACTCGACAAGCTGTCATTCAAATGTCAAATATTAAATGACTGCTCATGCAGTCATCATCATTGTTGATGGTATTTTGAGGGTAAATATCAGTACACGTAGTACCAACAAAATTTATGCAATAACAACAATAATAACAAAAATATTAATGTATTTGTAATAAATGCAATGAAAAATATTGCTGTACTTAGCTTACACACATAGTAAAACACATACACTCCTACTATGCCATGTGGTGTCTATACAAAATTGAATGGCAATATTCCATAACGAATTGTATAAATTGTTATGGCGAAAAATTTAACATCCATAGTTTTGGGCGATTTCCAATAAATTTGACAAGACAAATATATTTAATGAGGTGCTCACAATGACTTCATGCAATGTGGGAGTTGAGTGGGGACTATATATTTTGAAACTTTGGACACTCTGAAAAGCAGAAACCTCTCAAAAATGGACAACTTTGATGACACATTTTGTCGAAATTTTTTCTATAGAGAATTTCGTCGAAATCTGTTTCTATAGAAAATTTCGTCGAAAATTGTTTCTATAGAAAATTTCGTCGAAATTTTATTTCTCTCTATAGAAAATTTCGTCAAAAATTTATTTCTATAGAAAATTTTGCCAAAATTTTATTTTTATAGAAAATTATGTCAAAATTTTATTTCTATAGATAATTTTGTCAAAATTTTATTTTTGTAAATAATTTTTCAAAATTTTATTTCTATAGAAAATTTTGTCAAAATTTTATTTCTATAGAAAATTTTGTCAAAATTTTATTTCTATAGAAAATTTTGTCAAAATTTTATTTCTATAGAAAATTTTGCCAGAATTATATTTCTATAGAAAATTTTGTAAAAATTTTATTTTATCAAAATTTTATTTCTATAGACAAATTTCTCAAAATTTTACTTTTATAGAAAATTTTGTCAACATTTTATTTCTATAATTTTTTTTTCAAAATTTTATTTCTATAGAAAATTTTGTCAACATTTTATTTTTATAGAAAATTTTGTCAAAATTTTATTTCTAAAGAAAATTTTGTCAAAATTTTATTTTTATGGACAAATATTTTTATAGATTTTTTTTTTTTCAAAATTTTATTTCTATAGAAAATTTTTTTCAAAATTTTATTGCTATAGAAAATTTTGTCAAAAATTTATTTCTGTAGAAAATTTTGTCAACATTTTATTACTATAGAAAATGTTGTTAACAGTGTACTTCTATAGAAAATTTTGTCAAAATTTTATTTCTATAGAAAATTTTGTCAAAATTGTATTTCTATAGAAAATTTTGTCAAAATTTTATTTTTATAGAAAATTTTGTCAAAATTTTATTTCTATCGATAATTTTGTCAATATTTTATTTCTATAGATAATTTTGTCAACATTTTGTTTCTATAGATAATTTTGTCAAAATTTATTTCTACAGAAAATATTTTCAAATTTTTATTTCTATAGAAAATTTTGTCAAAATGTTATTTCTATAGTTAAACATTTTGTAAAATTTTTATTGCTATAGATAATTTTGTCAAGATTGTATTTCTATAGAAAATTTTGTCAAAATTTTATTTTTAAAGAAAATTTTGTCAAAATTTTATTTTTATGGAAAAATATTTTTTCAAAATTTTATTTCTATAGAAAATTTTGTCAACATTTTATTACTATAGAAAATTTTGTCAACAGTTTACTTCTATAGAAAATTTTGTCAAAATTTTATTTCTATAGAAAATTTTGTCAAAATTTTATTTCTATAGAAAATTTTGTCAAAATTTTATTTCTATAGAAATTTTTTTCAAAATTTTATTTCTATGGAAAATTTTGTCGAAATTTAATTCCATAGAAAGTTTCGCCTAAATTTTATTTATATAGAAAATTTGTTTCTATAGAAAACGTCGAAATTTTATTTCTATCGATATTTTATTCCCAAATACGATTTTTAAGTCGAAGTGCATAAACGATTTTGCCTTTTATAGCTCTTCATATGAGCCGGTCTGTCATGCTTGACATACTGATCAATAATAAGTATGAAATTTATTAAACCGTAAAAGTATACTATATATTTTGAACATCAAGTTAAGAAATACTCCCATTATATGGAAGCCATAAGAGGTTTTTATTTGCTTTTGAGGTTATACAACCACATGTAATTTGTTAGTTTTCCATACTCTTGCGATTTACCACAAAAATCGTATCGCACCGAAAATTGTAAATTAATATTTTATTATTTACATCAACCATTTGCCATTAAATTTAATTTCAATTGTTATTTACTTAACTCGTAACAATACATGCGTCGTAGATGGCGTGTGTGTGTGTGTGCGTGTGGGCATATGGACCAAATGCCTATTTCTCTAGGGTTTAGTGTTGATATAGCAGACCATTTCATTAAAATCCAGTTCAATATACGACCCTTGATGTTTTTAGGCCATCGGCGCAGATAGGTAATAGATTGGTAGGTTCTACACTGCATACACACCACCATGCCCTTTACATTGCAAATGGTGATGAAAATTTTATTTAATTAAAATTCACCAATACCGGCACTCAGGCATCAAACAAATACACTTACACCTACCTATAACATAAACCAACCAATACCACAATGATGACAAGAACTACGATAGTACAACGACGTTCTGGCTACATGACATTGATGGTATTGTGAAGTACTCTAGCACTATGATAGCAAAATAAACTCCGAGGGCGGATGACTGAACCAGCGAATGAATGTGCGAACCAAATACAATTACGTTTATGGCATTTGTAACAAAATTCAATATTGATCATGGGTATTTTGTGGGTGTAGAAGAGCGTCGCTGTGTATTTTGTGTGTGGAAGTATGAGTTGATGCTTTGTGGTAATATTTGCAAGGATATCAAGCACACAGTACGGTTATACAACTGCAAACAAACGAAATCAACTGCTTCATATAGCCTATAAGTGAATAGTAAAGTGTAGTTTTGTTTGTGTGTTTAAACCAAATCAAATATATATACTATCATAAAAATTTTTAGTAAATTCCTATATACGAAGGGCTATGGGTGAACCAACTCTGTTAGAATAATTTCGAAAATGAGCAAAAATTTTTATTGCCTATCCACAAGGCTGATTGACAAAAAAGTAAATAATGGTTAAAATCGGCATTAGGGTATATGAATATGTAAATATTCTAGGTAGATGTGTGGATATACACACACACATTTATTCGCGTTTTGTTTTTGTACGAAGGGCTTTGTTTGCTGGCATTTACATTTATGAAATTACCCTATGGCTAGAATATCAAATATAACGACGATATTCTATTGTCTTTACTCAAAAATTACTGCAGTATAATGTTATGGTCGCTTCAGGCCAATATTTTCGATTTACAAAAGGATTTCATTTTAATATAGAACAATTAAAAGTTGTACTATATAAGAAATATTATTTATTCCTATATACAAATGTTTTTTTTTTTTTTTTTTTTGATCCGGAAGTGGTACACAATTGGCGCAGAAGCGATGAATTTAACATGGGCTTGTCATGCCCACCGTTTCATCATCATTTCAACACCTTAAGAAGTGATGCAAATTCAGTGTTTTGGATGTGAATTAAAAAATGTTGTGATAGTTTGACAAATAAATAATTTTTAAAATTTTTATGATTTTTAATGCATTCTAACGCTTGTCTGCAACGTCTGACATCAAATATTTTAAAAAATTCGCAATTTTTCCAGAATGGATTTAGCATTCTTTTCGGCAAAATTTAAATAATATGTAGCATTTTATTAATTCTTAATCTGTTTTTTAACCTATTTGAAACAAAAAAGTTAAAATGTCCCATTAAAAATACGAAAAAGCGAATTATAAAAGATTTACTCAAATTTACTTCCTGTGCAGTCAAAATAAAGAACACATTTCGGAGGACATTTTTTGAAGTGCTTTTAAAGTTGTGCCTTTAGAAGAAATTCCAAATTTTTTGCTGGGAAGATGTATAACAAACCCGATATGACAAAAATAAGTAAATATTTCTGAAAAAATTAAGAAACGAAATGTAGTACATATAATAATTTTGCCATTTTTTTAAATTGCATAGTATTGCAAAATTAAGTACCATATGGAGTTCACTATGGTCGCATTTTTGGAAAAATTCTCAAATTTTATAAAATTCGCAAAATTTTGTGAAACTACACCAAAAAAGCGGTGGATATTTTGGGGAATTTTAACTAAACTATAATATTTCCCATGAAATAAAATAAGCTTAAATTGGCTTTAATACCCTCGAGGGTTTACTCTTTCTTTAGTGAAGTTAAAAGGATACGTTTTGTTCAAAACGTATCGCTACCATATGGTGCCAATATTTATTACTTATTTTTTTAATTTTATTGGTCGCAACAAATAATTAATTTTATTGGTCAAAAAAATATTGAAATAACATCAAATTTTAGAATCATTTGTGATTTGTTCGAATTGGCTACCATTGGCCCATATTATGGCCTTCAAACGACCGACATCACATCTCACGTTGCTCGAAAATGGCTCTACCTCTTTTCAGCTTATTCCCGGCGAAGCGCCATCTTAGGATGGTCGATACATTGTTCAAAACGTATCGCTACCATATGGTGCCAATATTTATTACTTATTTTTTTAATTTTATTGGTCGCAAAAAATAATTAATTTTATTGGTCAAAAAAATATTTAAATAACATCAAATTTTAGAATAATTTGTGATTTGTTCGAATTGGCTACCATTGGCCCATATTATGGCCTTCAAACGACCGACATCACATCTCACATTGCTCGAAAATGGCTCTACCTCTTTTCAGCTTATTCCCGGCGAAGCGCCATCTTGAGATGGTCGATACATTGGTATTTGTTAGTGCCAACCTTATTCGTGAAAATGTGCCACGCACAACGGTTTGTGAAGTAGAAATGAAGCAGGGAACCGCCTTTTTAAGCCATTCTTATTTGACTCGTGCTGAGTGCTATTTTGGATGTTGTCCTATGGAATGTCTATGGTCTGCGACTGAAATCGTTGTCTATCCATTGCTCCAATACTGTCTTTAGGACATTTTATCGATAATATTCGGCATTTCTTTTGACATCGATAAATACATCTGTGGCTGATAACTTTGTCTATCCAGGGCGCCAATTCTGCCTTTAGTAAATTTTATCGATAACATTTATTTTGACCCCATGATCGATAAATACAAGCGGGGAATGGTCATCGGCCATTACCAACAGCGGCACTTGAATTTCGTTGGCCAATCGAAAGGATACATTTTCAGGAGCTATCCTTGGCAAGTAAACCCATTGATTTTTGTTTGTTTTTGTGTTCACAAACTTGTTGGTGTTTGGTCGAACTGGAACCACGGTTACCACTCGAATCAAAAATTCTACCAATATTTGGAGAACATTTTACCAAACAAAAAAGTTTGTCAAAATTTTATTTCTATACAACATTTTGTCAAAATTTTATTTTTTTAGAAAATTTCGTCTAAATTTGTTTTCTGTACAAAATGTTATTTCTATAGAAAATATTGCCAACATTTTACTTCTATCGAAAATTTTGTCAACATTTTATTTCTATCGAAAATTTTGTAAAAATTTTATTTCTATAGAAAATTTTATCAAAATGTTATTTCTATAGAAAATTATGTCAAAATTTTATTTCTATTGACATTTTTTCCAAAAGTTCCTCCTATCGAAATTGTTGTCAAATAAATACGAGCGGGGAGTGGTCATTGGACATTACCAACAGCGACACTTGAATTTCGGTGGCCAATCGAAAGGATACATTTTCAGCTGCCATCCTTGGCAAGTAAACCCATTGATTTGTTTCACAAACGTTTTGGTGTTTGGTGGAACTGGAACCACGGTTGCCACTCGAGCGAAAAATTCTACCAAAATTTGGAGAACATTTTACCAAACAGAAAATTTTGTCAAAATTTTATTTCTATACAACATTTTGTCAAAATTTTATTTCTATAGAAAATTTTGTAAAAATTTTACTTCTATCGAAAATGTTGTCAAAATTTTACTTTTATTGAAAATTTTGTCAAAATGTTAGTTCTATAGAAAAATTTGTCAAAATTTTATTTCTATTGACATTTCTTTCCAAAAGTTCATTCTACAGAAATTGTTGTCAAAATTTTATTTCTGTAGAAAATTTGGCAAAATTTTATTTCTGTATAAAATTATATCAAAATTTTATTTCTATAGAAAATTTTGTCAAAATTTTATCTATAGAAATTTTTGTCAATATATACTAAATATGGTATAGCTCTTTAAGGCTTTAAAATATCGGTCTATATGGAGACTATAGCAAAATAAGGGTTTCTAACTAGTAAATTTGGCATAGCTCGTTATGAACCCAAAATATTTCTAGATTTCAAATTACAAGCACATCGGAGATCCATCCATACCTATTTAGTCCTTCCAAACACACCCTATGGGTGTACCATTTTCGTTTCTTTTTAGAGTATCTTTTTCACCTCCAAATAAAAAACCTTCCCAAAAATTTCCATAACGGTGTACAAGTAGAAATCACATAAAAGAAACATAAAATCAAAAACCTTCCAATTAGTAATAATTTATGTGCCACTTTTTACAAAAGTAATTCCCTTAAACAAGGCAGGATAGCAACAATTAGCCCCTAAATCTTTATCATAAATAACGAGGGGTGTAATTTTGCGTGACGCATTAGAATAGACACCCCTTTTTAGCGTTAATTTAACACATGAGTTATCCTATATGACTCTCCTTCCTCCTCTCTACGTTCCTTTTCCCACCCCTATTCCTGTAATCATTATCACCATCAACCATCATTTCATTCATTATAACATTATTTTCATCAACCATATATTACGCTTTAAATGTTCTCCTACTATTATTATTCTTTGTATTTATATATATTTCCTTGTGTATGAATAAAAAACAAAAACTCTGTTTATTGTATTTTCTATTACTTGACAATTTGTTACTTACATGGCGTTGTTTTGTTTTCTGTCTTTCTTTCTTTGTGTTTTTTGTCTACATTTCCCCTTCCATAATGCTTCGTTTTAGGTGCCGCCCACGAATCAAACTAAACTAGAGGGCGAAAAGGTGATATTCTCATGCGAAGCTAAGGCTATGCCTGGCAATGTCACCGTAAGATGGTTTCGCGAGGGCTCACCCGTTAGAGAGGTGGCCTCATTGGAGACACGCATTACAATACGCAAAGATGGCTCGTTAATTATCAATCCAGTGGGTGCGGATGATTCGGGTCAATATCTGTGCGAAGTTACAAATGGTATTGGTGATCCCCAGAGTGCATCGGCATATTTGAATATTGAGTGTAAGTATTGGGAAACACCATTGATAAACTTTTTTAAATATAAGCTATATTTATAACTATTTTTTTTAAACAAAGATAAGTAACAGGACTAAAAATATTAACATTATCACAAATGGGTATTTTAAAAATTTTGGACTAATAATTGATTGAAATTTTAAAATTGTGTTTACTTTTTATTGACACATAGAAATATTTTAAATTAATTTTGCTGTTTTAAAACAATAAAACGAGATATTTTAAATTTCCAAAACTGAATACTTTTTAAAAATATCTCATCAGACATAACAATATATTATACCCACATGAATGCTTAGGCAAAGCGCCGGCATGGTATTGAATGTTTTAGTGCCAAACTTACTCTCCAAAATGGCCCAGCCTCAAAAGTGTAACGGATTGATACCCAACATGGTAGATTTTTGGTAAAATTTTTTATAAAATTTTCTATAGAAATAAAATTTTGACAAAATTTTCTATAGCAATAAAATTTTGACAAAGTTTTCTTTAAAAATAAAATTTTGACAAAGTTTTCTATAAAAATAAAATTTTGACAAAATCTTCTATAGAAATAAAATTTTGACAAAATATTCTATAGAAATAAAATTTTGAGAAAATTTTCTATAGAAATAAAATTTTGACAAAATTTTCTATAGAAATAAAATTTCGACAACATTTTCTATAGACAAAATTTTCTATAAAAATAAAATTTTGAGAAAATTTTCTATAGAAATAAAATTTTGAGAAAATTTTCTATAGAAATAAAATGTTGACAACATTTTCTATAGAAATAACATTTTGATAATATTTTCTATAGAAATAAAATTTTGGCAAAATTTTCTATAGAAATAAAACAGGTTAACAAAATTTTCTAAAGAAATAAAACTTTGACAACATTTTCTATAGAAATACAATTTTGACAAAATTTTCTATAAAAATACAATTTTGACAAAATTTTCTATACAAATCAAATTTTTAAAACATTTTCTATAGAAATAAAATTTTATTTGTTATTTTGATCTAAGCTTTAAAACTTTTGTGTTGACTAAACTACAAGAGTAGCTTAACCAACAGAGGAAAAGAATGTTTGTCAAATTCATTTGGGTAAAGCCCTATAGACTGCAAGATGGTTGGATGGACGCACGTTTTGGAATTACCACATTCCTCATCAGCATCCTCTACTTGCAGCAAAACTATCAACCAATTATCAGAATAAATTCAGGCAGTTCAGTAAACCATTGATGAACCACACTTGAACCTTCCGAAAAAAGCTAAGATCAAAACAGCAAATATGATTGAAGTACAAACCCACAATAAAAAACAAAACACGAAATAAAATTTTGACAATATTTTCTAGAGAAATAAAATTTTGACAAATATTTTTATAGAAATAAAATTTTGACAAAATTTTCTATAGAAATAAAATTTGGACAAAATTTTCTATAGAAATAAAATGTTGGCAAAATTTTCTATAGAAATAAAATTTGGACAAATTTGTCTATAGAAATAAAATTTGAACAAAGTTTTTTATAGAAATAAAATTTTGACAAAATTTTCTATAAAAATAAAATTTTATTGTTGTTTTTGATCTCAGCTTAAAGCCATGCATTGACTAAACTACAAGTGTAGCTAAACCAACAGAGGAAAACTATGCTTGTCAAATTTATTTGGGCAAAGCCCTATAGACTGCAAGATGGTTGGATGTACAGCTGTTTCGGAATTACCACATTCCTCATCAGCATCCTCTAGTTGCAGCAAAACTATCAACCAATTATCAGAATAAATTCGGGTAATTCATTCAACCCAACGTGAATTACACTTGAACCTTCCGAAAAAGGGGTTTGATAGTCGGCTACTACCTAAACAAATTTTGCGAGCATATCTCTTTTCCTTTGTCAAACTCAAATCATCGATTTGAATATAGTTGACTGGGTTTGTTTTTGAGCGTTTTGTTTGTTATTGTTGGCTTCTCTTCAATCCTCTTTTGGTTAAGCTACAGTTGTAGTTTAGTCAATGCATGGCTGAGATCAAAAACAACAATAACGATTGAAGAGAAGCCAACAAAAACAAACAAAACGAATGAAATAAAATTTTGACAAAATTTTCTATAGAAATAAAATTTTGACAAAATTTTCTATAGACATAAAATTTTGACAAACGTTTCTACAGAAATAAAATTTTGACAAAATTTTCTATAGAAATAACATTTTGACAAAATTTTCTAGAAAAATAAAATTTTCAGAAAATTTTCTATAAAAACAAATTTTGACAAAATTTGCTATAGAAATAAAATTTTGACAAAATTTTCTATAGATATAAAATTTTGAGGAAATTTCCTATAGAAATAAAATGTTGACAAAATTTTCTATAGAAATAAAATTTTGACAAAATGTTCTATAGAAATAAAATTTTGACAAAATGTTCTATAGAAATAAAATTTTGACAACATTTTCTATAGACATGAAATTTTGACAAAAGTTTCTACAGAAATAAAGTTTTGACAAAATTTTCTATAGAAATAAAATTTTGACAAAATTTTCTATAGAAATAAAATTTTGACAAAATTTGCTATAGAAATAAAATTTTGACTAAATTTTCTATAGAAATAAAATTTTGACAAGAAATAGAATTTGACAAAATTTTCTATAGAAATAAAATTTTGACAAAATTTTCTATAGAACTAAAATTTTGACAACATTTTCTATAGACATAAAATTTTGACAAAAGTTTCTACAGAAATAAAATTTTGACAAATTTTTCTATAGAAATAAGATTTTGACAAAATTTTCTATAGAAATAAAATTTTGATAAAATTTTCTATAGAAATAAAATTTTGACAAAATTTTCTATAGACATGATATTTTGACAAAATTTTCTATAGAAATAAAATGTTGAAGTTTTGGAATAGCAACTTTTCCGTGTTGGTGGAATTCTAAAATCTGTAAAACAATTAAAATTCGACACATTTACATTTTATTACCAATTTATTTACCCAAGAATAATAGGAGACATCATAATATATAATATTTTAAATACTGAAATAAACTTCTAAAATAAAATAATATGACATTTTATTGGAAGAAAGAAACTTTTTTCATACTAACTACAAAAATTTGATCAAAACCTTCAAAATATGATTTTTCAAATTTTGGTAGATTATTGTCGGCACGAGTGGCAACCGTGATTGAGATCCGGAAATTTTTTTACTTCACCCAGAGAAGAAATATGATCACCTTTTGGAGCAAAATGTTTTTTAGGACGGTGAACATGTAACATGTTTGTCGCAACCATGTTATTTTCTCAGATATTATGTATTTGATTGCGACAACTATTGTAGGAAGTGATCATTTGGAAAAGCTTCACATCGAAGAAACCCAATTTCCGTAACTGACAACATTCGATGCAACTCCTTAGCTCTTTCCAACTCTCGCGAAATGTGTAGTTCATGAGTAAATTTTCTACCACTACGGCGTGAAAATCTAGCCTTCAATTTTGGTTGTTGTTTGTTTATTCCGTTAATTTTTTGAAGGCTATGCAATACTGTCGGTATCACAAGAGATCGATTTTTAAATTAATCATAAATATTTTTTTAGTTCATTGGAATCGAAAGGTATTTTAATTTATGTTCTTATTAATTTTCAGATCCTGCCAAAGTGACCTTCACACCCACTGTACAATATCTACCGTTTCGTTTATCCGGTGTTGTTCAGTGCTATATTAAATCAAATCCTCAGTTGCAATATGTCACTTGGACCAAAGACAAACGTCTTCTAGAACCCTATCAAATGAAAGATATTGTCGTCATGTCCAATGGTTCACTACTTTTCACACATGTGAGTGAAGAACATCAAGGTCGTTACACCTGTACACCGTACAATGCTGAGGGCACTCAGGGTTCATCGGGTACGATGGAGGTGCTGGTGCGTAAACCACCAACATTCACAGTTGAACCAGAATCGCTGTATCAGCGTAAAGTAGGTGATAGCGTTGAAATGCATTGTGATGCCGTCGAAGCGGAAGGCACACAAAAGCCCAGCATCAAATGGCAACGACAGGACGGTGATCAGCTGTCCGATACTCAGCGTAGTCGTGTGAAAATATCTGGGGGTAACATTACCATTGAGAATTTGCGACGTGAAGATTTCGGTTATTACCAATGCGTTGTCTCTAATGAAGTGGCCACTCTAATGTCACAAACCCAGCTAGTGATTGAGGGCACTCAACCGCATGCCCCCTACAATATAACGGGTAAAGCGACCGAATCATCGATAACACTACAATGGATGCCCGGCTACAGTGGGGGCTCCGAATACAAACAGGACTATACGATTTGGTATCGTGAGGCTGGTGTACAAGATTGGCAAACTATATCGGTTACACCATCGGGTAGTACAGAAGTAACGATCAATGGCTTAGCATCGGGTACTACCTATGAATTTCAGGTCGTCGGTCGTAATGTGCTTGGCGATGGCATGATGAGTAAAGTGATGACAGTACGCACAGTCGGTAAGTTAATTGTTTTGATAGTTTAATAGTGTGTGTGTGTTTTTGGGATTTCTTTAAACTTTTGGTTTCCATCTTTTGGTTTTGTGTTACTTTTTGATCTCTATCCTATCAATCTATTTCTCTATGAATCTGTCTATAAATCTATGTATATCTACTTATGTTATAACTATCATGTAATTATTTCCTTTTCAATATTATAATGCTTAAAATGCACCATATCATTATTTTATCAATTGAGATATAAGATATGCTTAATGTGGAGTACAGTGAAGAAGAAAAAAATGTATGGGAAAAAATTGGAAACCATTTAACCATAACGTTTCTTATATAAAACTTGGTTTTAATTTTAAGTTTATTTTTAATTTTAAATTAAAATTTTAACTTTGAATTTAAATACTAATTGAATTGATTTTATTAATTTTAATTTTAATATCAATTTAAATTTAATTTTAATTTTAACTCAAATAGAAATTTTAATTTTTAAATTTAATTTTAAATTTAAAGTAAAGTTTTAATTTAAATTTAAATTTTGATTATAGTTGTTATATTAATTTTATTTAAAACTTTAATCAAATTTCAATTATATTTTTTTTTTAATTTTTAAAATTTAATTTTAATTCTTTTAATTTTAATTTTAAGTTTAATTTAACTTTTAACTTTAAATTTAAATTGTAATTGAATTGAATTTTCTATTTATTTTATTTTTTAAATGTAAATTAAAGTTTTAGTTTAAATTTTAATTTTAATTATAGTTATATTTTAATTTTATTTAAAACTTTAATATTATTATCTTAATTAATTTTTTTAATTTAATTTTTAGCTTAATTTTAATTTTAAGTTTAAATTTTAGTTTTAATTAAAATATTAATTTTAATTCTAATTTGAGTTGTAATTTTAATTTTATTTAAAACTTTAATTAAATTTCAATTTTGTTTTTTTTTTCTTTAAATTTAATGTTTTATTTTAATTTTTAAATTTAATTTTAAATTTAAATTAAAGTTTTTATTTAATTTAATTTTAGTTAATTTTGATTTTATTTAAATTTAAATTTTGATTATAGTTGTTATTTTAATTTTATTTAAAACATTAATTAAATTTCAATTATAATCTGATTTTTTTTTTTTAATTTAATTTTACACTAAATTTTATTTTTATTTCTTTTAACTTTAATTTTAAGTTTAAGTTTAATTTAACTTTTAGCTTTAAATTTAAATTGTAATTGAATTGAATTTTCTATTAATTTTATTTTTTAAATTTAATTTATATCTAAATTATATTTGTAATTTAAATTTTAATTTTAATTATAATAACTATAATTTATTTAATTTTATTTAAAACTTTAATTAAATTTCAATTGTAATCTTAATTTATTTTTTTTAATTTAAGTTTTAACTTAATTTTAATTGTAATTTTAAGTTTAAATTTTAGTTTTAATTTAAATTCTAATTTTAATTCTAATTTTAGTTGTAATTTTAATTTTATTTAAAACTTTAATTAAATTGCAATTTTAATCTTAATTACATTTGTTTTAATTTTAAATTTTATTTTAGTTTTAATTTCATTTTTAAAATTTAATTTTGATATTAATATTAATATCAAGTACATATATTAATATCAAAATTAAATTTTAAAAATGAAACTAAAACTAAAATAAAATTTAAAATTAAAAGAAAAAATGAAATTAAGATTAAAATTACAATTTAATTAAAATATTTAATTCTAATTTAAAGTAAAATTTTATTTTAATTCAGATTTTAATTTTAGTTTTATTTTAACTTTAATGTTAATGGATATTTGTAAATTTTAAATTTGAATTTTACAATAATGTCTATTTTAATTGTAGTTTTTTTTTTTTAATTTTAATGTTAATTTTTTAATTTTAATTTGAAGTTGAGTTAAATTTATTTCCATTTATTTCATGAATTTACACTATGAATTCAATTAATTATTTTTTTTTATTAAAACTTAAAAAAATACCGTTTCTATATTTTAATAGTATTCACCAGCTCCACTAAAGCATATCTTAAATAGAAATAGAAAGAAAATTAAACAAAAAAATTAAAAAAAAACTATAACAAAAATACAAACAAAATTTAATGGAATTGGCTTTTAACCCCCATTAACTAAATCAATATGTTTTTTCTTCTCTTGTATTTTTTCGATATCTTTACTTTTCTTTCTTGTTTCTTTCATCAAACTTTACATTTGTTTGAAACCGTAAACCACCACCAACCACCGTTTCGTTGTCGACCATCAAACTCAACTCAAACCGAATCAAATCAAATAAATCTCTCTCTATATATCTGCGCTCTCATATCAAAATCACATTGCAATCGTTTATCGCAAACCAAAATCTATATCGCTAAAACAAACAAAAAAATGTGAAAATGTGATAAATGAAATAAAACGTAAACGTACCAAAATAAAACACAAAATTTCTTTGATGAAACGAAACCGTTGTAATTTGAAATTTCGCTAAATTACGAAAATTCAAATTCAGCAGAAGCTCCCCCGGCACGTAATGTCAAGGCTGCAACACAACCGCCCGATCATGTATTTCAACTTATGCCAGATGATGCTGGTAAGAAATCTAAGAAAAAAAAATTAACTACAAAAAAATGTAGATTTAAAAAATATTGATTTTAGCTTAGATTACAAAAAAAAATACATAACAAAAAATTTATAGCTCTTTTTCCCAATATAAATTCGTATTGCATTATAAATTCTGGAAAACCTTCTGTTATCATAGCAAAACAAAATAGTCATTTCTTAGAATAATAGAAATGCATTTTGTTTGTTTCAACTCAATGATTGTTCAGATTTTTCCAAGTAATTTTTAATAACTTTTATGTAGCACACATTCAGGCGGGTATATTTTTTAGTCAGAGCAAAAGAAAAAATTCTTCGGAATGTAGCCTTTTATTTCAAAGAAATCGTCAGTTTTTATATGGTGATGTTAAAAATTGAAAACATATTTATGTTGAAAAACATAAAAGATTTTTGTTTACTGACACCTCTTAAAGGTAATATGTTATTATTAAGAAAACCGCTGTAAAAGCGCAACGACCATTCTTCACAAAACATACACAAATTAAAAAGAAATTTTAAATTTCTAAATAATAAGCGCGGGTATAGCCTGATTCAAAGCGACAGGTACATTTAGATGGCATACAGCCTTTATAAATTCAAAGAAAATCATCATTTTATTGTAAATAATAGAGAGTAGTGTAGTATATACCAAGGCGTTTATATTTTAAATCGAGTAAACAATAAGCGCGGGTATTCTCAATTGTAAGTAATATTGAATTTAAGAAAAAAATACTCTTCCTTATACCTCGTAATAATAAAAACTGTAGAATACTTTCAGACAGCTATATTTTAAATCAGAGCAAAATGCTAGGTGGTATAGACACTATAATATATTTCAACACAACTTGCCAGTTTGATTTAAATAATAAAATTTTGTATAGTATAGATTCAGGCGGGTATATTAAATCAGAGAAAGAGAAAAAAATATACAGGTTGTAGTCGGTTTTGTAAATTTCTTTAAAAAAAAACATCTATAAATGTATGTGGTTATGTTGTAAAAAAATCAAAAATTAACACATTTATAAATTCTAAAGAAATATTAAATTTCTAAATAATGAAAACTGTAGCATACTTTCTACGTGGGAAAGCCATTCTTAATCATTTCTGAAAAAATAATCAGTTTATAAAGTGTGATTTGTTAAGAGCTTGATAACTTTTTTAAAAAAAAAAACGCATAAAATTTGCAAAATCTCATCGGTTCTTTATTTGAAACGTTAGATTGGTCCATGACATTTACTTTTTGAAGATAATTTCATTTAAATGTTGACCGCGGCTGCGTCTTAGGTGGTCCATTCGGAAAGTCCAATTTTGGGCAACTTTTTCGAGCATTTCGGCCGGAATAGCCCGAATTTCTTCGGAAATGTTGTCTTCCAAAGCTGGAATAGTTGCTGGCTTATTTCTGTAGACTTTAGACTTGACGTAGCCCCACAAAAAATAGTCTAAAGGCGTCAAATCGCATGATCTTGGTGGCCAACTTACCGGTCCATTTCTTGAGATGAATTGTTCTCCGAAGTTTTCCCTCAAAATGGCCATAGAATCGCGAGCTGTGTGGCATGTAGCGCCATCTTGTTGAAACCACATGTCAACCAAGTTCAGTTCTTCCATTTTTGGCAACAAAAAGTTTGTTAGCATCGAACGATAGCGATCGCCATTCACCGTAACGTTGCGTCCAACAGCATCTTTGAAAAAATACGGTCCAATGATTCCACCAGCGTACAAACCTCACCAAACAGTGCATTTTTCGGGATGCATGGGCAGTTCTTGAACGGCTTCTGGTTGCTCTTCACTCCAAATGCGGCAATTTTGCTTATTTACGTAGCCATTCAACCAGAAATGAGCCTCATCGCTGAACAAAATTGGTCGATAAACACATTTCGAACCGAACACTGATTTTGGTAATAAAATTCAATGATTTGCAAGCGTTGCTCGTTAGTAAGTCTATTCATGATGAAATGTCAAAGCATACTGAGCATCTTTCTCTTTGACACCATGTCTGAAATCCCACGTGATCTGTCAAATACTAATGCATGAAAATCCTAACCTCAAAAGAATCACCCTTTATAAAGTAATAATGAATAAAGAAAACTTGAAAATTAATTTTTATACCCACCACCATAGGATGGGGGTATATTCATTTTGTCACTCCGTTTGTAACACATCGAAATATTGCTCTAAGACCCCGTAAAGAATATATATTCTGGGTCGTGGTGAAATTCTGAGTCGATCTGAGCATGTCCGTCCGTCCGTCCGTCTGTTGAAATCACGCTAACATCCGAACGAAACAAGCTATCGACTTGAAACTTTGCACAAGTAGTTGTTATTGATGTAGGTCGGATGGTATTGCAAATGGGCCATATCGGTCCACTTTTACGTATAGCCCCCATATAAACGGACCCCCAAATTTGGCTTGCGAATCCTCTAAGAAAGCAAATTTCTTCCGATCCGGCTGAAATTTGGTACATGGTATATAATATATGGTCTCTAATGACCATGAAAAAATTGGTCCACATCGGCCCATAATTATATATAGCCCCCATATAAGCCGATCACCAGATTTGACCTCCGGAGCCTCTTGGAAGACCAAAATTCATCCGATTCGGTTGAAATTTGGTACCTGAAGTTAGTATATGGTATCCAACAACAATGCAAGAATTGGTTCATATCAGTCCATAATTATATATAGACCCCATATAAACCGATCCCCAGATTTGACCTCCGGTGCCGTTTGGAGAAGCAAAAGTCATCCGATCTGGTTGAAATTTGGCACGTGGTGGTAGTATATGATACTTAACAACTATGCGAAAAGTGGGCCATATCAGTCCATAATCGTATATAGCCCCCATATAAACCGATCCCGAGATTTGGTTTTGGGAGCCTCTTGGAGGAGCAAATTTCATACGAGTCAGTTGAAATTTGGTACATTGTGCTAGTATATGGCCGTTAACAACCATGCCTAACTAGGTCCATATCGGTCTATAGTTATATATAGCCATCAGATAAATCGATCCCCAATCACAAAAAAATTGGTCCATATCAAGTTCATAATTGTATATAGCCCCCATATAAGCGACCCCTATATTTCAATTCTGGCTCTCTACGTATTGTCTAATACATACCACGTATGGACTAACTCACAATTTAGAAAACGATGTTAAGAAGTTTTAAGATACCGCAACCCAAGTAATTCGATTGTCGATGACAGTCTTTCGTAGAAGTTTCTACGCAATCCATGGTGGAGGGTACATAAGATTCGGCCTGGCCGAACTTACGGCCGTATATACTTGTTTTTTTTTTTACTTAATACACTTATTTACTTTAAACTCCTAAAAGTATGCAACTATTATAGACTTAGAAAATTTAAAATATCGATTTATGGTTTACAAAATACAAAATATTCTATAAAAAATAATAAATAGATGTAGCAATAGATGTAGCGTACTTTCAGGCAAGTATATTTTTATGCTGAGTTATAGGGAAATGTTTACTCTAACAGCACTTAAAATGTCTTACAAAAAAATCATAATTTTATTCAAAATAACACAAAGTTAAAGTATACATTCAGGCGAGTATATTTTAAATCAAAATAAACAAAGTTTTTTCGAAGGAATATAGACGTTTCAGTTTATACAAAGAATATATTGACTTTATACAAAGTAATGTTGAATATAAACAAATTAAAAATATTTGTTCTTTAGGACTCGTTATCTTAAAAGCCTAAAAGTTTTTCGGTTATAATGAAGTAAAAAATCAAAAGGTTTTAGATAAAATTGATAATTTTAAACTTCTTAATAACAAAAACTGTAGTATACTTTCAGGCGGCTATATTTGAAGTAATGGCAAACACAATTTTTACGTAGACTAGTGTCATTTTCAATTATTTCAAAGTAATAATAAATAAGAAAAAATAATTTTTATTACTTCACACATCTTTTTATCTTAGAACCCTAACGGTATGCAAATATTGTAAAATTAAAAATGTCACTAATGTCTTACAAACTATAGTAAAATTCTAATTAAATTTCTAAATAATAAAAAAATGTAGCATATTTAGAGGCTGGTATTTTTTAAATACGAACAATAGGAAAATTTACATTCACTTCTTTATCTATTTTTTTTTTTTTATATAAAATATAAACAATTTCTATTGAAATTTCAAACTTTATTTGATTTGTGCAAGACACCACTCTATACTTCCTCTAATCCGGTTTTCCCCAAAACAAAAACGATGAACACAGCACACATACCTGAGACTATACTCGTGACCGAAATTTCTCCAATAAAAACTAATATTGAACTAAACCAAACAATTACAAATTAAATGAATATCCTGGTTATATCCTTATTTTGTTCTCAGACTTTTTAATCAAAAGCATTTGTGGTTATTCAATTGCTGCATGGTCGACTGTGGAAGCATGCCTTCTTCTCCATCTCTACCACCTCTACTTTTTGAAACTCCTTTTTTTATTTCCAAACCAAATTGTATCCTGTATCACCTCTTATCTAAAAGGATTTAATTAAACCAACACAGAGAACACAAAATAGACTGAAGAAGAGAAAACTGCCCTGAATCAAAAGAACTGGTAAATGATGTTTACCTTCTTTGCATATGCCATGGCCTCGACCAATAGTAGCAGAAGCATCTATCCTTGGTTCATTTAAATCGTCGACACTGGTCTTAAACCTAAATTGCCATTAGTTGTTGTAGGCCCCTTAGTTTTCGTTTTTCTCGTGTTTTTTTTTTCGCTTTTTGTTTTCTATGAAGGCCGTAATTGTGTGTTGACCTACTAAACGTTTACCGAAACAAGCCACCTGTGCTCTTTTTTAGCGAATAAAAGGGAGAAACACAACTATGAGCATTTTTTATGTTAAATGTTTTTTTTATGAAAGAGTGTTTTGAGATTTTAAAGAATTCTTTATTGTTTTTTCGACACAAGATATCGTTTTTATCCAAACCATTTTGAAATATTTGGATTTAATTTTACTTGAATTCTTCATACAGTTTGTTTGAATATAACAAAAAATTCATTGTTCCGGGAGTCCCATGAAAACTGACCCAACAATATAAAACTTTCTTAAATGGGGATTATTCCAAAAAATATGAAAAATTTTCCTAAGTATTTTCAAAGAATTAAAAAAAGTACCAATGAAATATTCTCTCAATGTAATGAAATTTTCCACAGTTTTTTATATATTATAACAATGGTATAATATATAATCTTTATGAAAAAAGATGATACAGTATCTATTTTATTACTTTCTTTGTCCCAAATATGTAATAGATGTAAAAAAAATAAACCTATCATTGAATATTTGACTTCAATTACATAGGGAAAATTTCCACTTTCGAAATTCTCGGGAATTTTTCATATGAAGTATGGCCCAATGCAATAATCCAACAAAAAATGCTTCAACCCCCAAATTTTGTTGACGAAAAACTTCCTCTTTTGTATGAAAATTATGTGAGTACTTCTCTTTTCTGGAATTCTTACTTCCACAATAGCCTCTGAGTAAATTGTGCATTGGGAAATATTATATTTTTGGGGTTCTGGGTAATATAAACCCCTATTTTATTGGGGTGTTTTTCATAACGAAAAATTTCTAGTTTGGTTTTTAAAAAATCTTATTGGCTTCTGCATTTTTTGTGCACGCAGAGAAGGAATACTCTGTTTTTTCACGGAAAACATGTAACAGGGTGGCTGATAAGTCCCCCGTCTAACAAAGAAAAACACATTTTTTGTCAAAATTATTTTTTATTATTCAACATAGTTCCCTTCAAGAGCGATACAACGATTATAACGACCTTCCAATGTTTTGATACCATTTTGGTAGTACTCCTTCGGTTTTGCCTCAAAATAGGCCTCAGTTTCGGTGATCGCCTCTTCATTGCAGCCAAATTTTTTCCCTGCGAACATCTTTTTTAGGTCTGAGAACAAGCAAAAGTCGCTGGGGGCCAGATCTGGAGAATACGGTGGGTGGGGAAGCAATTCGAAGCCCAATTCATGAATTTTTGCCATCGTTCTCAATGACTTGTGGCACTGTGCGTTGTCTTGGTGGAACAACACTTTTTTCTTCTTCATATGGGCCGGTTTTGTCGCGATTTCGACCTTCAAACGCTCCAATAACGCCATATAATAGTCACTTTTGATGGTTTTTCCCTTCTCAAGATAATCGACAAAAATTATTCCATGCGCATCCCAAAAAACAGAGGTCATTACTTTGCCAGCGAACTTTTGAGTCTTTCCACACTTCGGAGACGGTTCACCGGTCGCTGTCCACTCAGCCGACTGTCGATTGGACTCAGGAGTGTAGTGATGGAGCCATGTTTCATCCATTGTCACATATCGACGGAAAAACTCGGGTGTATTACGAGTTAACAGCTGCAAACACTGCTCAGAATCATCAACACGTTGTTGTTTTTGGTCAAATGTGAGCTCGCGCGGCACCCATTTTGCACAGAGCTTCCACATATCCAAATATTGATGAATAATATGACCAACACGTTCCTTTAATATCTTTACGACCTCTGCTATCTCGATCAACTTCATTTTACGGTCATTCAAAATCATTTTGTGGATTTTTTGATGTCTTCGTCGGTAACCACCTCTTTCGGACGTCCGCTGCGTTCACCGTCCTCCGTGCTCATTTCACCACGCTTGAATTTTGCATACCAATCAATTATTGTTGATTTCCCTGGGGCAGAGTCCGGAAACTCATTATCAAGCCAAGTTTTTGCTTCCATCGTATTTTTTCCCTTCAGAAATTAGTATTTTATCAAAATCACAAACTAATTGACTTACAGACGCATTTAATCCTAGCGAGTGTCAGACCGGGGACTTATCAGCCAACCTGTTAACATGTTTGTCGAAACCATGTTCTTTTCTCGGAAATTATGCATCTGATTTCGGAAAGCATGTTATATTTGACGAGAAATGTATATTTTTGCTACAAAAATGCTACATGGTCCTTGTGAAAAATTAATACGGTGCTCTTGAAACATATTTAAGGTGATCATATTCCTTCTCTGGATGTGTTTGGAGCATTCTTTAGTTGGGACGTTTCTCATGGAGTCGTTAAGGATGACCCTATGCCATAATCCCCAAAAAAATGTTTTAACTCCCAAATTTGTGTGGGTAAAAAAATCTCTCTTTTTTGTAAGAAAATTTTCTGAGCCTTTCCCTTTTCTGGAATTATCAATTCAACAATAGTCTCCGAGTAAATTGTGCATTGGATTTTGAGAATTCTGGAGAGCTTTTCATATAAAGTATGTTCCAATGCAATAATCCCAACAAAAGGGTTTAACCCCCAAATTTTGTTGGGGTGATTTTTAAAAACGAAAAAGTCCCTCTTTTGTGAGGAAATTTGTTGAGCCTTTCTGGAATTCCTATTTCTACAATAGCCTCCGAGTAAATTGCGCATTGGGAAATATTTTATTTTTGAGGTCCTGGGGAGCTTTTCATAAAAAGAAATGTCTAATGCAATATTTCCAAAAATTATGCTGTTACCCTTAAATTTTTTTAGTGCTTTTTCTTAATTAAATATGTTAAAAATGTTTTAGAGCCATTCATTTTCTTATTTAACCAATGGCCTCCAAGAAATTAAAAAATATTTAATTTTTGGGTGCTCTGGGGAGCTTTTCATATAAAGTATGGTCCAATGCAATATAAAATTTTGGGGGTGTTTTTTATACACGCTATAATGGTATAGTTTCCACAGAACAGTTAAGTTTATATATGGCTCCGACTTGTGTAAATGTCACTCGATTTGGCCAAATACTATCCCAACAGCCACACTTGACCACCTATCGTGGCGAGATCCAGCCAATATCCTTAAAAAATCGCTTCACTTTAAATATTTCCCGTATATTTTCTTAGCATTGTGTTGCGTCCCAGGCCATCAGCCAGTTCAGATTTAAATTATATATCTCTCAATAAATTTGAAGAATTTGAGTTGGTATCAAAAATTTTGATTTTGACTTTACACTTTTCTAACTTTTCCTTAATGAAAAAGTATAAATTTCGTATGAAAATTAAAATCTCATTTTTTTTTGAGGCATTTTTCATGATGGGACTAAATATTTGAAAATGTCTCCATCTTTTTGATGTTTAAGATGGATCAGAAGCCATATCCGGTCAATACAAACCAAGTTTACCACAACATTTAATATGTCTAAAATAACCATATATGAGTTTTAGCAGGAGAAGTGTGACATTTGTATCATGGAATTTGAATTCCCCTTTCAACTCAATGTCGTCGTTTTGATTCTGTTTCGTTAACAGTTGACTCGAAAATTTTGAAGTCTATCAATTTATTGTGATCAATCTATTAGACATTTAAAAAAAATCAAAATTAAAGTCGACTTGTTGAAATCGAAAATCAGCGAAATATTTTTTTTTTCTACTCATTTATGTATCAGAAATGGGCTAATCTATCGATTGTCTGTCCATGCATATGTCTTATAAAATTATAGGTGGATTATATCAGATTCAGATTCGATAGCGAAAATTTTATTTCTTGATAATATATTGTAATATTGTAAATAATTATTAGAAATATAAATAATTGCATAATTTTCTTGCTGAAATATTTTTGTAATATAGCCAAGATGAAGTGGCCCAATATGCAATACTACATGAAGGAATATGATCACCTCAAACATGTTTCAAGACCATAATTTTACTTTTAACGGAAAACATGGAATATAATTGTCCCAAATATATTGTTCTCTTGCCAAATATATACTCGTCAAAAACAGATATATTATTTCCAAGAAAATAACATGATTGCGGCAAACATATTACAGGGTCTCCATGCAAAACATAATGCTCATGAAAGATGTTGAAAAGGATCCTATTTCCTTCTCTGAGAGTATTTCGTAAATATTGTATATTCGAGATATTTTTAACCCTTATACTACGTTGGGTATTAGATCGTATTTTTCATCACCGAATTTTTTACTGTTGGATTATAATTAAAAGTTCTTACTACTCACCATGAATTCAGCACATGTCACCAATTAATGGACTGAGTGATAGACATTTCTAATTATATTCGAACAGTAAGAAATGCGGTGATGAAAAATACGACATGGGTCATCCAATGACCCCAACGTAGTATAAGGGTTAAAAAGGCTTCAGTACGAATATAAATAACATTATTTTTTAATAAATGTAGGAAAAAAAAAGTTGTAAATTTGTACAAAAATTAGCAACACATAATTCTTGTGAAAATCTATATACACACAAAAACTAACCTGTTTTCCCTGAAACATATTGTATTACAATGAAATTCCCTTTCGCGATAAATATATATGATAATTCGCCTTTGACAAAAACAATATAATCGGTCTTATTAAACATTTATGTGACGTTCTAACTTACAAATTGGTGTAAACAAAATATATTGTTTAAAATTGTTTTCTCCCTCTTAGTATACAAAAAATCCTTCTCCTTCTCAGTTCAAATTGTATTTGATTCAGTTTTTTTTTGTTCGTTGTGTATGTTGTTGTGTAATGCAACCCTGGATTTCGTGAACCTCTGGCGCTTACGTTTTTCAACACAATTTCAATTTGAGTTCATTAACTAATTTCATTTGTTTCTATAACTATCTCTCTATATTCTTTTGTCATATAATTTCATTTCTGTTAAAAGAAAATTAAAAACAAAACAAATCACAGACATATACATTTGAAATAATTTCAGTTCGTATATTTGCGCTATATTTTTGAAGAAATTTTGGGGGTAATTAATAAAACTACAATTATGTGCTTAAATAAATTTATTCAGATATTAAAACTTTCTTTTTTTACATAGAATTACGAATTCTAAAATATGTCTATTATACACAAAAAATGTGTTTTTAGACTTCTATCACGAAATTAATTGATCCATTTAAATTTTAATTGAAATCTGAATTGTATCACAAAAATGCTAAAATCAATTTACAAATCAAAAAATAATAGATAGAAAAATGTACAATTTTTTTTGTTATTAATTAGTCGAATTAATTTAACTTTTTTATTGAAATTTATTTAAGATTAAATTAAAATATTAGTTTATTTTTTTGATAATAATCTTTTCCGTGTATAATGGTCTTGAAATAGATGGCCAATGGACGGACATTTTTTTTGTGATAAATTAGTTGAATTAATTTAATTTTTTATTGAAATTTATTTAAAATCAAATTAAATTATTAATGTAATTTTTTGATAATAATCTTTTCTCATTTGTTTTGTTTTGTTATTTTTTTTTTTTTTCTTTAATCATTGTTGTAGTTTTTGATTTCAGCCTAAAACCATGCATTGACTAAACTACAAGTGTAGCTTAACCAACAGAGGAAAAGAATGTTTGTCAAATTTATTTGGGCAAAGCCCTATGGACTGCAAGATGGTTTGATGTACAGCTGTTTCGGAATTACCACATTCCTCATCAGCATCCTCTACTTGCAGCAAACTTATCAACCAATTATCAGAATAAATTCAGGCAGTTCACTAAACCCAAAAGTGAACCACACTTGAACCTTCCGAAAAAGGGTTTTATATGATAGCCGGCTTGTGCCGAAATAAATTCGTACAAACATATCTATTTTTCCTTTTCTGTGTATAAGGGCCCTAAAATAGATAGCTAATGGACGAACAGACAGATGAGGCTCCTGGTTTTATATATTAAAGGCTCTAGGATCATTTTGGTAAATTAGCTATAGGGACCATCATAATAAAGTTTGTATAGGATTTTTTTTTTCAAAATATCTTTTATAACATATAACCCTTTACAAAAAAAAAATAATTAAAAAATTAAATTATTTCATTAATTTTTCCACCAAAATAAATATCAATTTTTAAAATTTTTAATATTAATCTATCAAATACATTTTTAATTAAAACAATTAATTTTTTAATTTGTATTGGCGATTTATACTATTAATACCGTGTTTGAGGAAGCTTTAATTCATAATAAATAGGATCAAATAATTTCGTGATTGAAATCAAAAATATTTTTTCCCGTATTAAAACCAAAAAAAAAAAATATCTGTCTTTTCTGAATATATTTACGACCTTATTGCTCGTAAATATATGAAATATTGCTGTTATTTAGGTCTAGAAATTTACTATAATAGGAAAGCTTAAATTTGGATTACTGAGAAGCCAAATTTTCAACAAAGTACAGAAACAATTACCAATTTATTGTACCCCACTTTACCTCTTCGGCAATCTTGTTGGGTATAGGCAAATGAAAAAACTATAAAAATTGAATATATTCTTCAGTTTTATTTTATATAAACGAAAACTTTGCGTGGAAAATACTTAGAGGACTCGGGCTTGTATATTTGGCAAAAAAATTTATACCAAATTTTAATTTTAAATTATATGAATTTTATTGGAAATCAATTGCGATGGCCTAATGCCTTGTAATATCTTCGTTTTCATTTCTAAGGCAGGTATTAAGTTCGAGTTCAATTGCAAAATCCAAAAAATTAATCTTTATATTTTGTCAAATTTTATTATAATTTGAATGGGACAACAACAATTCGTCATGTTTGTTTTCTTCATCTTGAATAAATAAAGAGAAGTAACCGTGAATAAATTAAAATTTCAGTTTAATAATACGAACATAACCCCCTAATGCCCAAGCCCGCCTTTAGGCGGACTTCATTTTATAAGGAGGCTTTTAGTAAAATACACCTTAAGACAACAAAAATGGGCAAAATATAAAGAAAACTTATTTGAAACTACGGTCAAAATTTGGTCAAGGGAAAACTCGTGTAAATCGGTGAAATCGTTTATTTAAAAAATCAAATTAAATTTCTTTTTCAAGTTCAATTAGTATAAAATTCAGGAAAAATATTCAGTTAGGCTTTCGATTTTCCAAATCCGAATTGCCGGGCCTCACGCTTGACACCTGCCATCAGATTTTGTACAGCCACCTTGTTTGCCTTGAACTGCTGCTCGTCCTTAGCAGTTTTTTTGGTCTTCTTTAGGTTCCGCTTGACAATAGCCCAGTATTTCTCAATTGGGCGGAGCTCTGGCGTGTTGAGAGGGTTCTTGTCCTTGGGAACCACCTGCACGTTGTTGGCGGCATACCACTCCATGGCCTTTTTACCGTAATGGCAAGATGCCAAATCCGGCCAAAACAGTACGGAACAACCGTGTTTCTTCAGGAAAGACAGCAGACGTTTATTCAAACACTCTTTCACGTAAATTTCTTGGTTGACAGTCCCGGAAGCTATGAAAATGCTGCTTTTCAAGCCACAGGTACAGATGGCTTGCCAAACCAGATATTTCTTTGCGAACTTTGACAGTTTTATGTGCTTGAAAATATCTGCTACCTTTCCCCTTCCTTTTGCCGTATAAAACACCTGTCCCGCAAGCTGCTTGTAGTCGGCTTTGACGTAGGTTTCGTCGTCCATTGCCACGCAGTCAAACTACGTCAGCATCATCGTGTACAGCCTCCGGGATCGCGCTTTGGCCGTCGTATTTTGTTTATCATCGCGATTTGGAGTCACTACCTTCTTGTAAGTCGATAGTCCGGCTCGTTTTTTGGCTCGATGCACGGTTGTAGACGATACACCCAGCTTATTTGCGGCATCTCGGAGAGAGAGGTTAGGGTTTCACTTGAAACTACCGGCAACTCTCTTTGTCGTCCCAGCGGCTTCCGTTTTCCCCCTGATCCAGACTTCCTGGCTGTCGACAAACGTTCCCCAAACACTTTAATTACATTTGTAACGGTTGATTTGGCAACTTTTAGCGATTTTGCCAGCTTTGCGTGCGAGTAGCTCGGATTTTCGCGATGCGCGAGCAAAATTTTAATACGCTGCTCTTCTTGCTTGGAAGGCATTTTGACAACTGAACAGTGAATTCCAAAATCAAAATAGGAGCAACATTCTACACACACACCTTCAAAATGAGGGGTGTTCAGGTTTTTTAAATGCAAAATTGAAAGAAATACGTCAAGTTTATATTGACCAAATTTTTACCGTATCACCCTTTATATTACGTCGCGTACTTAATGCTTCCCATAAAAAAGCGTAAATAAATGTTCGCCGCTATAGTTATGTTCAAACCCCTTAGGTTATTGATTGAGAAGACTAAAGTTTCTAAAGACTTTGAATTGCAAATTCGAATAAACTAATTGAACATGCTCAAGTGATTGGCTATCGCCCACCGCTATAATTATGTTTACACATTTATGAATAGTTCTCTTCACACACCCTCGGGTTTTCTATTTAGCAGACTACGAAGAAGACAGAAAAAATCTATGTTGTAAATTCTTATGATTTTTATTATTTTTACTTATTAATTTAAATGTAATTTTCATTTTTCTATAATTTTTGTCAAGTTCGTTTAATACAATCACAATATCTTTCCATAAAGAAATTCAAAACTTCTCTCACTCTCACAGCCGAAGCTCTTTCTCACATCCACATGCCTTCACACCATTGACATACATAACTAAGCGCTCATCTATGAATTCACGTGTAAACGTTGTCTGTGTGTGTGCGTTACTCTTTTAATTCGTTGATTTCTTTGGTTCCGTTATTTTGTTTTTGTAATTTAAATTGTGCATAAAAACGTAAACGTTTTAAGCATTTGTTTATATCCATTCACTGCAGAAAACAAAATGGGGAAAAAATTCAAAACATAAAAAACACATGACAAAATAGGAAGAAAACAAAGACACGACAGTGGCTTGGAGTTAAAAAAAATGAAAAAAAAAACTAAAACAGGAAAGAACAAGTATATACGGCCGTAAGTTCGGCCAGGCCGAAGCTTATGTACCCTCCATCATGGATTGCGTAGAAACTTTTTCTAAACACTGCCATCCACAATCGAATTACTTAAGTTGCGATAACGCTTGCCGATGGCAAGGTATCTTAAAACCTCCTAACACCATCTTCTAAATTGTATGTAAGTCCATACGTGGTATATATTAAATCAAAAAAGATCGATCCAATACGTATATAATTCAGTTTGACAAAGTAGACATAAAATTTTGACAAAATTTTCTACAGAAATAAAATTTTAACAAAATTTTCTATAGAAATAAAAATTTTGACAAAATTTTCTATAGAAAGAAAATTTTGATAAAAATTTCTACAGAAATAAAATTGTAACAAAATTTTCTATAGAAATAGACTTTTGACAAAATATTCTATAGAAATAAAATCTTGGTAGATTATTTTTGGCTCGAGTGGCAACCATGATTATGAACCGAATAAAATTTGAACAAAATTTTTATAGAAATAAAATTTTGACAATGATGAAAATTTTATTGTGAACCGAATAAAATTTTAACAAAATTTTCTCTAGAAATAAAATTTTGACAAAATTTTCTATAGAAATAAAATTTTGACAAAATTTTCTATATAAATAAAATTTTGGTAGATTAATTTTGGCTCTAGTGGCAACCATGGTTATGAACCGATATGGACCAATTTTTGAGTGATTGGACCAATTGTTGTATGGTTGTTAGCGACCATATACTAACACCACGTTCCTAATTTGAACCGGATCGGATGAATTTTGCTCCTCCAAGAGGCTCCGGAGGTCAAATCTGGAGAACGTTTTATATGGGGGCTATATATAATTATGGACCGATATGGACCAATTCTGGCACGGTTGTTAAAGATCATATACTAACACCATGTTCAAAATTACAACCGGATTGGATGAAATTTGCTTCTCTTGGAGACTTCGCAAGCCAAATCTGGGGATCGGTTTATATGGGGGCTATATATAATTATGAACCGATGTGGACCAATTTTTGCATAGTTATTAGAGACCATATAACAATACCAAGTACCAAATTTCAGCCGGATCGGATGCAATTTGCTTCTCTTTGGGGCTTCGCAAGCCAAATCTGGAGATCGGTTTATATGGGGTCCATATATAATTCTGGACCGATGTGGACCAATTTTTGCATGCTTATTAGAGACCATCTACCAACACCATGTACCAAATTTCAGCCGGATCGGATGAAATATGCTTCTCTTTGAGGCTCCGCAAGCCAAATCTGGGGATCGGTTTATATGGGGGCTATATATAATTATGGACCGATGTGCACCAATTTTTGCATGATTGTTAGAGACCATCTACCAACACCATGTACCAAATTTCAGCCGGATCGGATGAAATATGCTTCTCTTTGAGGCTCCACAACCCAAATCTGGGGATCGGTTTATATGGGTGCTATATATAATTATGGACCGATGTGGACCAATTTTTGCATGATTGTTAGAGACCATCTACCAACACCATGTACCAAATTTCAGCCGGATCGGATGAAATATGCTTCTCTTAGAGGCTCCACAAGCCAAATCTGGGGATCGGTTTATATGGGGGCTATATATAATTATGGACCGATGTGGACCAATTTTTGCATGATTGTTAGAGACCATCTACCAACACCATGTACCAAATTGCAGCCGGATCGGATGAAATATGCTTCTCTTAGAGGCTCCACAAGCCAAATCTGGGGATCGGTTTATATGGGGGCTATATATAATTATGGACCGATGTGGACCAATTTTTGCATGGTTGTTAGAGACCATATATCAACACCATATACCAAATTTCAGCCGGATCGGATGAAATATGCTTCTGTTAGAGGTTCCACAAGCCAAATCTGAGGGTCCCTTTATATGGGGGCTATACGTAAAAGTGGACCGATATGGCCCATTTTCAATACCATCCGACCTACATCGATAACAACTACTTGTGCCAAGTTTCAAGTCGATAGCTTGTTTCGTTCGGAAGTTAGCGTGATTTCAACAGACGGACGGACGGACGGACGGACGGACGGACGGACGGACGGACGGACGGACGGACATGCTTAGATCGACTCAGAATTTCACCACGACCCAGAATATATATACTTTATGGGGTCTTAGAGCAATATTTCGATGTGTTACAAACGGAATGACAAAGTTAATATACCCCCATCCTATGATGGAGGGTATAAAAAACGAGCTGTCTGTGAAAATAACATTTTAAGTGTTTCTGTGTGCGTTCGTTTATTCAAACGTTTGTGGGTGATTGTCTTCCCCTTCTCTATTTCTCACTTTGTTTGTTCACTATTATTGTTGTTGTTCATTGCCATAGGGTGCTCCCACGTACGCACGCACACATATACACTTATACTCACTCAAAAAGACATACAAATAGACCATAGCAGCCAGCATTCTTATTCGTATGCATATTTTGTCGTTATATTTTTTTTCTATTACAAAACAGTCAGAGAGACAAAGCAAAAACGACATTGCTAAGGACGCTTTACAATCTCATTAAATTCTCTTGCCGCCTATCATAGCTGCAATGTTTGTATTTGAGTTTCCGTTTCATATTCACATGCACTCATACACACACAAACCTATATAAATGTGCATATGAATCACATAGCTACGTTTATGCGCCCCGTATACACATACATATGGAGTCAGTCATATACATAAATGTGTACATGTCCTCACTCATCTCTATTGTGTATGTATAATGCATACATACATACATACATATGGGTCATTGCAAGCAAAGCTTAACTTAAGCAAATTCCGCTTTCATTGATGTTGCAGCAAAACTTAAAAAAAAAAAAAAAAACGAAAAAAGCATGCGCTCATATGTTTCTTTTCTTTTCTAGAAAACGTGTTTTCCAAGCACGACAATTCATTGAAGCGAAAGAGTAGATCATATAATTTTTATATTTACAATTTTAAATAACATTTTTTTTCTTACCTAGCTTTATAATGTATATGAGGTATAAAATGACAAATATTTCCGTTTAATGTATATTAACATTTATATTATATATAATTTCATTTGAGGAGCAGTTTATAGTAAGTTTGAAATTATACGATGCAACGATATCTCAAGCATTTGTATTTTCTAATATAAATTTTTAAATTATAAAAATTGTGTATATAAAATATTTTGGAGAAAAACTTGGTATGGCAAATTGAAAACCAAAAAAAAAAAAAAAAATAAATAAATAAAACAAATTCGGCATTCTAAAACAAAATATAAACCAAAAAACTATATTGAAAGAAAATTTGCATATGACCTTTGCAGCTTATGGTCGATACATATAATGGTATTGACAATGGAATTCCTTGTAACAAAATATATAATATTAAATTTAACATAAAATATATAAAAATATATAAATAATAGAAGAGCTAAATGTTGCCACGTAATTTCAATCCACTAATATTTATTTAATAGTATCATATCCCAGCAAAAAAAGCGTCAACAAAAGAGTAGTGAAAATGTTTTTTTTTATTAGGAAGTAGTGCAAAATTGGCGCAGAAGCGATGAATTTAAAATGGGCTTGTCATAGGACGGATGTCCACCCGCCGTTGAATTTACATCACTTTTTACTCTGTGTTTCGAATTCAGTGTTTTGGGTGTGAATTAAAAAATGGTGTCATATTTTGCCAAATATTTTTTTTATAATTTGTTATGATTAAAAAATGTCATATTTTGCCAAATAATTTTTTTTATAAGTTGTTATGATTTTTAATGCATTCTAACGCTTGTCTGAAACGTTTGAACAAAATATTTTGAAAAATTTGCATTATTTCTTGAATGGATTTAGAATTTTTTTCGACAAAATTTCAATAATTTGTACCATTTTATTAATGCTTACTCTGTTTTTAACTTTTTTGAAATAAAAATAAGAATAAAGCGAGTTATAAATAATTGAATTAAGAGAACTTCCTGTGAAGTTAAAGTAAAGAATATCTTGTGGAGTACATCTTTTGGAAGTGCTTTTAAAGTTGTGTCTTTGGAAGAACTTCCAATTTTTTTTGCTGGGATATTAATATAAAAAAAATTAAGCTAGTGTTGTATGTCATAAAGTAATCATTTCCCTACGGGAAAAGGATCAATCCCAGGATCGATACAGGGTTAGTCCCTGGTGTGTATGGACCAGTCACAGTTCTGGTCCAAGCGTATGAAATGGACCGGTCACTTTAACATGGGTTTGTCATTGGCTGGGAAAATTTACACATTAGGACACGACTTGAACTCATCCCAAAGGACACGTACTGGAACAACTTAGTAGGACTACCCCATAGATAGCTGCTCATGAAACAGTATGGGACAAACTTTTAGGACCCTGTTTCCATTCGTATCGCACCAAAAAGAAATATGTTGAACAATAAATAATTCTGATAATTGTATTGTAGTAAATGTGTGGATTCAAAAAGTTTTTAAAATCTAATGAGTAAAAAAAATCAATAAATTATATCACAATTAAAAATGTTGATAAACTGGACCACTAGTACCAGTCCTGTAATGGCAATTTGCACTAATTTCCCGTAGGGTTATTGTAATAAGTGTTCAATTATAACTAAAAGTAGGATGAGTAGGTTCAAAGAAACAAATCGAACCCCTTCACGTCAATCAGTGTATATCATTTCTAATTCTATTTCAATGGTGAAAGAAATACCTTTTTATAGCTACAAAAAAATACAGCTTATAGTTACCCAGCAAAAAATCTTGGAAGTTCTTCCTATGTTAAGTCCTTACTTTAAACGAATATCCAAAAGTGCTCTTCTAGAGATGGACTTAATTTTCACGAGAAGTTTTTTGAGGTCATGTATAAAAATCCTTCGTTTTATGTAGATTTCGCAATAAATTTAAATTTTATTTTTTATACCCTCCACCATAGGATGGGGGTATATTAACTTTGTCATTCCGTTTGTAACACATCGAAATATTGCTCTAAGACCCCATAAAGTATATGGTCTCTAAAAACCATGCAAAAATTGGTCCATATCGATCCACTTTTACGTATAGCCCCCACATAAACGGACCCCCAAATTTGGCTTACGATTGTTCTAAGAGAAGCAAATTTCATCCGATCCGGCTGAAATTTGGTACATGGTGTTAGTATATAATATTTAACTACCATGCAAAAATTGGTCCATATCGGTCCATAATTATATATAGCCCCCATATAAACCGATTCCCAGATTTGGTTTACGGATCCTCTAAGAGAAGCAAATTTCATCCGATCCGGCTGAAATTTGGTACTTGATATTAGTATATAGTCTCTAAGAACCATTCAAAAATTGGTCCATATCAGTCCATAATTATATATAGCCCCTATATAAACCTATCCCCAGATTTGAACTCCGGAGCCACTTGGACGAGCAAAATTCATCCGATCCGGTTGAAATTTGCAACGTGGTGTTAATATAAGGCCGCTAATAACCATGCCAAAATTGGTCCATATCGGTCTATAGTTTTATATAGCCGATCCCCAATCACACAAAAATTGGTCCATATCGGTTCTTAATCATGCTTGCCACTCGAGCAAAAATAATCTAGCAAAATTTGTCGAAATTTTATTCCTATAGAAAATTTTGTCAAATTTTATTTCTATAGAAAATTTTGGCAAAATTTTATTTCTGTAGAAAATGTTGTCAAAATTTTAATTCTATAGAGAATGTTGTCAAAATTTTAAATATTTAGAAAATTTAGTAAAAATTTTATTTCTATAGAAAATTTTGTCAAAATGTTATTTCTAAAATTTTGTCAAACTTAATTATATACGTATTTAATCGGCCATTTTAAGTTTAATATATACCACGTATGGACTACGTGGTATATATTACGGTATTAGGAAGTTTTAAGATACCTTGTCATCGGCAAAAGTTACCGCAACCCAAGTAAATCGATTGTGGATGACAGTCTTCAGTAGAAGTTTCTACGCAATCCATGGTGGAGGGTACATAAGCTTCGGCCTGGCCGAACTTACGGCCGTATATACTTGTTTTTGTTTGTTTTTTTTTTTTTTTTTAATTTTATTACGTAGGGTGCAGACACTAAGATTTGATATTTCGAGATCTAATAAAAAATAGCAATTATTTTAATTTTTTCCAAATGGTATTTCATCAATAGCTAGTGCTTGTGCTCTTCAAAGTTATTTCCCTCAGATATAATACATTACACTGAAAAAACAGTGAATCCACTAGGAAAGAAAATATTAGTTAATTTAAAAAAAATACATTAATTTTAGAAAATTTTTACAAACGTAGATGTAGCGCCGATTTCACAAAAATAAGTAAATAATTTTAGACAAATTCAAGAAAATTTATTGGCAAAATTATTTTTTTCTTATTAAAGAATAAGTAAATAATTTTAGACAAATTCAAGAAAACTTATTGCCAAAATTATTATTTTTTTCTTATTAAAGAAAATGTTGTAGTTTAAAGGAAAAATTGGCGTTGAAAATTGCAAAAATGTCTTTAGTGCCATATGAAGTTCAACATGGGCGCATTATTGGTAAAATTTAAAAATTTTAATTTTGTTTTAGTTAATTTAATTAACGTAAGCAAAAAGTTATTAAATTCAGGGAAACTTTCTTGAAACGTAATAATTCCATGAACTAAAATAGAATTAAATCGACTTTAGTGACATATAGGGTTAACTTTTTTTTTGAGTGTAGGCTACCGTTTCTTTCCAATTCCCAAAATACTAGAAATGTTTTGATATTTCTGTTATTTCTTCACTGATAACAAAGCTCTATTCTATCATCTTTAGTTTTAGGGAAAATGTCTAATTTCGTAGCCATACACCTATGATTAGTTACCACGATGCAGGTGCAAATTGCCTTTGTCGGAGCTCTCATGAATGGATAGAATGAATGGGTCCAAAGGAGTGTTGTACTGTTGTACAACTAAGATCCATACTTTTTAGAATTTTGAGCCATCTCTTTGTCATAGTGTGCCAATTTACATATCCTCCATCATCTACTAACTTTGTCATTCTGTTTATAACTAACACATCGAAATATTGATCGCGGACCTCATAAAGTATGTATGTATGCTCTATGTGGTGGTTAAATTCTGAATCGAGCTAGCAATATCAATCCGTCCGTCTGTTGAAATAATGATAATTTCCGACCGAAATAAGTCATCGGATTGAAATTTGACACAATTAGTTGTTATTGATAATATTATAAATCGGCCATATCGGACCACTTTCAGATATAACCGTCACCAGTCCCCATATTTGTCTACCGGGGCCTAATGGAGCTGCAAATTTCATCCGATTCGGTTGAAAGATTGTTCGTGATATTATTCTATACCCTCTAAAATTCGTGTAAAATTTAGACCCATATCGGTCTATAATTACATTTACCCTCCATAGAAACCGATACCCAGATTTGACTTACGGAGACTCCTGGAAGAGCAACTCACATTCGATCCCTTTGAAATGTGGTACCTGATGTTAGTATATGCCCTCTTACGTCCGTGAAAAAATGTATTTATATCTGATTTGACCACCGTAGTTTCTTGAAAGGACAAACTTCATTCTATCCGATCGGAAATTTGGTACGTGATGTAAGTATATGCCCTCTACTAACCTTGCAAGAATTGGCCCATATTGGTCCATAATTATATATAGTACCGATATAAACCAATCCCCCGATTTGCATTACGGAGACTGCTGACAAATCAAATTTCATCTGATCCCGTTGAAATTTGGTATGTGATGTTAGTATATTCTCCTCTAACAACCATGCGTAAATTGGTTCATATAGGTCTATAGATATATATATATATATATAGCCCCATATAAATCGATCCCCAAATTTGACCGCAGATTCTTGTAAGAGAAAATTTCATCCCATTTTGTTGAAATTTTGTACGTGATGTTAGTGAATGCCCTCTTACATCCGTGCACAAATTGGTTCATATCAGTCCACCGGAGCTTCTTGGAAGAGTAAATTTCTTCCGATCCGGTTGAAATGTGGTACGTGATGTTAGTACAATCTCCTCTAACAACCATGTCTAAATTGGTTCATATCAGTCTATACTTATATATATAGCCCTCATATAAATCAATCTCCAAATCATACGGAGACTCTTGGAAGAGCAAATTTCATTCAATCGGATTGAATTTTGGCACGTGATGTTAGTATATTCCCTTTAACAACCCCTTAAAAATTGGCCATATTGACCTATAATTATATATGGCCCCCATATAAACCGAACCACAAATTAGACCACCGGTGCTCTTTGGAAGAGAAAATTTCATCCGATCCGATTGAAATTTGGCTCTCAAAAAGCCATAGCCATACATAATTATTTTTATAGACTCATTTATGCAAAACGGTCATTTACACATAGGAATTTATTGTGCTTTTTTATCTAACATACACTGAAAAAAAAGCATGTCCGATTCCAATCATTTTGTCTTTACTTTAACAATTTTGGTATTGATTCCGAGCCAAAGAAGCGGAGAATTCAAGCAAGGATACTTTTAAGACACAATTCTCTTTTAAATTTTAGTTTTGTGTACTTGACTCTAGGAAGCAAATTTTAATTTTTCGCTTTTTAAGCTTTTTTTCTTCATATGCTATCAAAGTCCTTTAAAAAGAAGTTAACGACAATTTTATTTTCCAAATTCAGACACGACTTCCAGTAGTAATTATCCTATGTTTCAAGTAAAAAACACCTTTAAAATAAAGGCGTCCTATTTTTGAACGATTTTTTGCTTTGTAGTCATGATACAAATTTAAAGACAATTTAATTAAATTTAAAGAATTTTTCTGAATTATTAAAGTGAACTTGAACATAGTCCAAAAATTTTTCTTTCATGTTATGATACCCATTATTAAGTTCAATTACTAAGGACAACACGACTTTATTGAAAAGTTTATTGACTTTTGTACAAGGAAAAAAACTTTATATTAGAGAAATGCGTCTTCTACGCTAAGTAAAATTTGCATTCGTATTTTAAGGACATGAAATCTTTGACCTCACGACAATATTTTTTTTCAGTGTAGACTTCATATGAACTAGCATACAATTTAGAAGCCAATGTTAAGGAGATTTAATATTATTTAATATCGATAACTGTTACCACAACTCAAGTAATTCATTTGTGGATGACAGTTTTAACCCTATAATGCCCAAGCCTGCCTTTAGGCGGGCTTCATTTAATAAGGAAGCTTTTTAATAAAACACACCATAAGACAACAAAAATGGACAAAATAAAAAGAAAACTTATTTGTAACTATTCAAGAGGCTTTGCAGCATATGCTGAATTTTACCGTATAATTTTCAAAGTGAAAAATATTTTTTTATTCCAAAAAATAGAACTTCAAACCAATAAAAACTAATTTTCACAAATATACTTATATTTAATAACATTTCGAATATATTGTACATATTTTTTATTTCAAGCAAAACGAAGGAAAATATTTTGTACAATGAATGAGCTCAAACATTTTAATGCTTTATTCATTCTAAATTGATGTTTGCTGCACTTGAAAGCCAAACCAAATATACAAATATGCACATCTTTAATGGAAATGTGTTTTTATATGAGAATAACTCTGTGTGAGTGTATGCACATATGTATGTATGTATGTATGTATATGAAGACAAACCTAATGAATTTGTATTACCATGAAAGTTTACACTTAAGTGGGTGGCTGCAGTTGATGGTGTTAGTGATAATAGAGGCCGATGGCTTTACAGATTATACGGAGGTCAGTGATGGAATCATGACTAACAGTAGGCTACTTGATTTGCAATGGTACCAAGTATTGCTGTCATGTCTTGGAGAAAGACATGACCTTAATTTTTTTTTGGTGTATTATGCCGACCACTGTGCTGCAATCAAAATAGCTACACTAGCATTAACAATGGCAACAACAATAAAAAGTGTATGTCATATTCTCGTAACTCCCGCATGCACAAGTCATTTATGTCTCTCTGGGTGTGTGTGTGTGTGTATGTACGTGTACTTCTCCGTTAATGGGTGCAAGTGTAAATTTATACGTAAATTCAAGAGAATGTTATCAGCCTTGACATAGATTTTTATTTATTTACATACACATATACATATGTATTTATATGGTGTAAATGTAAATTTACAGGGTGAATGGAGATTGAGAGAGAGAAACTATTAAATGGTCACATTTTGGAAATGCGAGTAATTTCCAGATATAACAAGTATATACGGCCATAAGTTCGGCCAGGCCGAATTTTATGTACCCTCCACCATGTTTGTGTACTTGTCCAAAAGGACTGCATCGGAAGTTGAAAAAACTCGATGGGGGATTCTGGGATGGGCTTCAAAAGAAATGTTTGTGGAACAACTTCCATTTTTTTTGCTGGGTATATATTCTGGGTCGTGGTGAAATTCTGAGTCGATCTGAGCATGACCGTCCGTCCGTCCGTCCGTCTGTTGAAATCACGCCAACTTCCGAAAGAAACAATCTATCGACTTGAAACTTGGTACAAGTAGTTGTTATTGATGTAGGTCGGACGGCATTGCAAATGGGCCATATCGATCCACTTTTACGTATAGCACCCATATAAACGGACCCCCAAATTTGGTTTGCGAGGCCTCTAAGAGAAGCAAATTTCATCCGATCAGGCTGAAATTTGGTACGTGGTGTTAGTATATGGTCTCTAACAACCATGCAAAAATTGGTCCATATCGGTCAACTTTTAAGTATAGCACCCATATAAACGGACTACCAATTTTGGCTTGTGATCGCTCTAAGAGAAGCAAATTTCATCCAATCCGGCTGAAATTTGGTACATGGTGTTAGTATATGGTCTCTAACAACCGTGCGAAAATTGGTCCACATCGGTCCATAATTATATATAGCCCCCATATAAACCGATCCCCCGATTTGGCTTGAGGAACCTCTAAGAAACGAAAATTTCATCCTATCCGGCTGAAATTTGGTATATAGTATTGGTATATGTTCTCTAATGACCATGCAAAAATTAGTCTACATCGGTCCATAATTATATATAGCCCCCATATAAACCGATCCCCCGATTTGGCTAAGAAACGAAAATTTCATCCGATCCGGCTGAAATTTGGTACATGGTGTTGGTATATGTTCTCTAATGACCACGCAAAAATTGGTCCATATCGGTCCATAATTATATATAGCCCCCATATAAATCGATTCCCAAATTTGTCCTCCGGAGCCTCTTGGAGGAGCAAAATTCATCCGATCCGGATGAAATTTGGAACATGGTGTTAGAATGTGGTCTCTAACAAACACGCAAGAATTGGTCCATATTGGTCCATAATTATATATAGCCCCCATATAAACCGTTCCCCAGATTTGATCTCCGGAGCCTCTTGGAGGAGCAAAATTCATCCGATCCGGTTGAAATTTGCAATTTGTTAGTATAAGGCCGCTAATATCCATGCCAAAATAGGCCATATCGGTCTATAGTTATACATAGCCGATCCCCAATCACACAAAAATTGGTCCGTATCGGTTCATATTCATGGTTGCCACTCGAGCCAAAAATAATCTACCAAAATTTTATTTTTATGGAAATTATTGTCAAAATGTTATTTCTATAGAAAATTTTGTCAAACTTTTATTTCTACAGAAAATTTTGTAAAAATTTTATTTCTATAGAAAATTTTGTCAAAATTTTATATCTATAGAAAATTTTGTCAAAATTTTATTTCTATAGAAAATTTTGTCAAAATTTTATTTCTATAGAAAATTTTTTCCAAATTTTACTTCTATAGAAAATGTTAGGAAATTTTGTCAAAATTTTATTTCTACAGAAAATTTTGTAAAAATTTTATTTCTATAGAAAATTATGTCAAAATTTTATTGCTATAGAAAATTTTGTCAAAATTTTATTTCTATAGAAATTTTTTTCCAAATTTTATTTCTATAGAAAATTTTTTCCAAGTTTTACTTCTATAGAAAAAGTTGTCAAAATTTTATTTTGTCAAAATTTTATTTTTATAGAAACTTTAAACTTAATTATATAAATACGTATATAATTAAGTTTAAAGTTTCTATAGAAATAAAATCGGCCTTTTTTAGTTTAATATATACCACGTATGGACTATGTGATATATATTACGGTGTTAGGAAGTTTTAAGATACCTTGCCATCGGCAAGTGTTACCGCATCCCAAGTAATTCGATTGTGGATGACAGTCTTCAGTAGAAGTTTCTACGCAATCCATGGTGGAGGGTACATAAGCTTCGGCCTGGACGAACTTACGACCGTATATACTTGTTTTTGTATTGAAAAGTTTACGAAAAATATTTGCCATAAACTTTTATTAAATTACTATTTCGCCAAAAAAAGCATGAAATTATCAACATTCACCATCTTAATATATTTATTTCCACAATTTGTTTGTAAACCGACAAGACCTAAATAGCCACAACAAAATAATGTGGTTAATATTATTTTGCAAATACCATTTGTCAGCTGTCCTATGACGCACAGTGTAAATTGAACATTTCCTTCTGGTGAAGACAAACTACAGCAATGCAGGAAAAAAACATTGGAACCGGCCTCTCAGAGACAGCAGACGAAACTAACCAATTAAGGACACAACCCAAACCACTCATACACACAAGCCATCCATATAAAACAACAGAGGACAAATTAGCATATGTCAACACACATACACACACACAGACAATGAGCAGCACGCATAAATAAATTTAGTCGCATACACTAACTCTTACATTCAAATATGCATACGGAACACATATGCATATCGCATAGAGAAACACACATTTCGAGGAATAGGATTGCGACATAAAGGAAAATAACATTTCCATACAATCGCATCCCAAAGAAAACTATACAAACAAAAACACATATTGCTATTCAAGCGACTAATAAAACAAAAAACACGCAAAGAGAGAAATGTCAAGCAAATAACTGCACTGCAGTTAAAATGAAAATAACCATGACAACAGCACCATGAAAGGCGAAACAAAGATTTTGAATTTTAATACCATAAAAATTCTCTAAAGAGATCACAGAGTCACAAGGGATTTAAATTTCAAGAAATTAGATAAAGAAAAACAATGCGAGATGAAACCTAATTAAAATGAAAAGAAGTTAAGCCACCCTACTACTGATTGCTTGAACCTGAGAAACTTTAATGAAATTCTAATCAAGAGAATTGCTTTTTTCAAAATTTCTTTTAAACGTAATATGGAATTTTTCATGTTCAATTGCCGGTTTCACTCAAAACTAGTTTTCTTGGATGCAAAGATTTTAACCTTCACTTATCGATTTTGGTAATTATTCTGAGCCAAAGATGTAGTTTCTTTAAAATGAAGACATTTTTCTGGAAACTTTTGATCTATCTACAATATTAAAATTATGACACGAGTATAGAATAAGAATCTTACATTCATTCAATTATAAATGCGAAAATTTGTCAAATTTTGAGATCGGATGATATTTTTTTATACCCTCCATCATAGGATGGGGGTATATTAACTTTGTCATTCCGTTTGTAACACATCGAAATATTGCTCTAAGACCCCATAAAGTATATATATATTCTGGGTCGTGGTGAAATTCTGAGTCGATCTAAGCTTGTCCGTCCGTCTGTTGAAATCACGCTAACTTCCGAACGAAACAAGCTATCGACTTGAAACTTGGCACAAGTAGTTGTTATCGATGTAGGTCGGATGGTGTTGAAAATGGGCCATATCGGTCGACTTTTACGTATAGCCACCATATAAAGGGACCCTCAGATTTGGATTGTGGAGCCTCTAACAGAGGCATATTTCATCCGATCCGGCTGAAATTTGGTATATGGTCTCTAACAACCAAATTGGTCCACATCGGTCCATAATTATATATAGCCCCCATATAAACCGATCCCCAGATGTGGCTTGCGGAGCCTAAAAGAGAAGCAAATTTCATCCGATCCGGCTGAAATTTGGTATATGGTGTTGGTATATGGTGTTGGTATATGGTCTCTAACAACCGTGCAAAAATTGGTTCACATCGGTTCATAATTATATATAGACCCCATATAAACCGATCTCCAGATTTGGCTTGCGAATCCTCAAAGAGAAGCAAATTACATCCGATGCGGCTGAAATTTGGTACATGATATTGGTATATGGTCTTTAACAACCGTGCAAAAATTGGTCCACATCGGTCCATAATTATATATAGCGCCCATATAAACCGATCCCCAGATTTGGGTTGCGGAGCCTCAAAGAGAAGCAAATTTCATCCGATCCGCCTGAAATTTGGTACATGATGTTGGTATATGGTCTCTAACAACCATGCAAAAATTGGTCCACATCGGTACATAATTATATATCGACCCCATATGAACCGATCCCCAGATTTGGCTTTCGAAGTCTCCAAGAAAAGCAAATTTCATCCAATCCGGTTGTAATTTGGAACATGGTGTTAGTATATGATCTTTAACAACCGTGGCAGAATTGGTCCATATCGGTCCATAATTATATACATATAGCCCCCATATAAAACGTTATCCAGATTTGACCTCCGGAGCCTCTTGGAGGAGCTAAATTCATCCGATTCGGTTCAAATTAGGAACGTGGTGTTAGTATATGGTCGCTAACAACCATACCAAAATTGGTCCAATCACACAAAAATTGGTCCATATCGGTTCATAATCATGGTTGCCACTAGAGCCAAAAATAATCTACCAAAATTTTATTTCTATAGAAAATTTTGTCAAAATTTTATTTCTAGAGAAAATTTTGTTAAAATTTCATTCGGTTCATAATAAAATTTTCATCATTGTCAGAATTTTATTTCTATAGAAAATTTTGTCAAAATTTTATTTCTATAGAAAATTTTGTTCAAATTTTATTCGGTTCATAATCATGGTTGCCACTCGAACCAAAAATAATCTACCAAGATTTCATTTCTATAGAAAATTTTGTCAAAAGTTTATTTCTTTAGAAAATTTTGTTAAAATTTAATTTTTGTCAAAATTTTTATTTCTATAGAAAATTTTGTGAAAATTTTATTTCTATAGAAAATTTTGTTAAAATTTTATTCCTGTAGAAAATTTTGTAAAAATTTTATGTCTATTTTGTCAAACTGAATTATATACGTATTGGATCGATCTTTTTTGATTTAATATATACCACGTATGGACTTACATACAATTAGGAAGATGGTGTTAGGAGGTTTTAAGATACCTTGCCATCGGCAAGCGTTACCGCAACCTAAGTAATTCGATTGTGGATGGCAGTGTTTAGAAGAAGTTTCTACGCAATCCATGATGGAGGGTACATAAGCTTCGGCCTGGCCGAACTTACGGCCGTATATACTTGTTTTTTTTTTTTTTTTGAGGAGGCTCAAGAAGTAAAATCTGGAGCTCGATTTATATGGGTGCTATATTTAATTATAAACCGATATAGCTATTTTTTTTTGCATTTTGGTGATCAACTGGATCAAATGAAATTTGGACCTCCATTAATCTACGGAAACTAAATATGGGGATCGGCCAAATACATAATTATGGACGGACGCACATCGCTACATGGACTCAGAATTTTGCCACAATCCAGAGTATATATACTTTATGCGGTATGGGATTAATATTTAGATGTGTTACAAACGCAATGACACCCCTCACAAAAAAAAAAAAATATTTTTTGTCTTTAATTACGAAATTAATTGCTCCAATTAATTTTTTTATTGAAATGTCTTCAATCATCGAAATGATAGTATGAGTTCATTCAAAAATTAACTGATCCAATTAATTTGTTTGATTTATTTTTGTTTCAATTAAAAATTTGTTGAATCAATTAAATATTTTTGAAAACTCAATTAAAATTTTAATTGGAACATTTTTCGTAATATATTTTTCTGTGCATCCTATGGCGGAGTGTATAAAAATTTGCACCAGGGCTAAAGTAAAGTTCATAATTGTTTTTTTTTTTTTATAAAATTCATGATAAGTTAGGTTTGGTATAGTGGCAGCCCGATATTTCAGGTTCACTTGGACTATTCACTCCATTGTGATACCACGGTGGTCAACTTCTCTCTTATCACTGACTGCTGGCCGATTCTATGTGAAACTCATTGACAAGGGACCTCCTATTTATAGCCGAGTCCGAACGGGGTTCCACATTCCAGTGAAACCACGCTTTGAAACTCTCAGAAACTTCTTGAAGTTTGGTCGAAACTGGATTTGAACCCACGACCCTTTGTATGCAAGGCGAGCATGCTAACCATTGCATCACGGTGGCTCCCAAAAATTTAGGATACTCATATTTGAAAAGGTATTCCTCTTCTAAAATTGTATGCCTTAAAACGAATTTTCCTTAAAGTTAAGAAAATTTTGTTAAAATTTTATTACAATAGAAAATTTTGTCAAAATTTTATTACTATAGAACATTTTGTAAAAATTTTATTACTATACAAAATTTTGTCAAAATTTAATTACTATACAAAATTTTGTCAAGATTTTATTTCTATATAAAATTTTGTCAAAATTTTATTTCTATAAAAAATTTTGTCAAAATTTTAATTCTATAAAAAATTTGGTCAAAATTTTATTATTATACAAAATTTTGTTAAGATTTTATTTCTATAGAAAATTTTATCTAAATTTTATTTCTATAGAAAATTTTGTCAAATTTTATTGCTATAGAAAATTTTGTCAAACTGAATTATTTACGTAATTAATCGGCCTTTTTTTGTTTAATATATACCCCGTATGGACTAACTTACAATTGAGAACACGGTGTTAAGAAGTTTTAAGATACCTTGCCATCGGCAAGTGTTACCGAAACCCAAGTAATCCCAGCAAAAAAAATTGGAAGTTCTTCTAAAGGCACAACTTTAAAAGCACTTCCAAAAATGTCCTCCCAAAGATGTTATTTAATTTAACTACACAAGAAGTTATTTTAATTCAATTGTTTATAACTCGCTGTTTTCATATTTTCAATGAGTAATTTCAGTTTTTTTTTTGCTTGTTTCAAATAAATTAAGAATATAGTAAAAATTAATAAAATGGAACAAATTATTAAAATTTTGTCGATAAAAATGCTAAATCCATTCTAGAAAAAATGCGAAGTTTTTGAAATATTTGAGGTCAAACTTGTCGAACAAAGGATAGAATGCATTAAAAATCATAAAAAATATAAAAAATTATTTGTTTGGCAAAATATAACAAATTTTTATACCCTCCACCATAGGATGGGGGGTATATTAACTTTGTCATTCCGTTTGTAACACATCGAAATATTGCTCTAAGACCCCATAAAGTATATATATTCTGGGTCGTGGTGAAATTCTGAGCCGATTTGAGCATGTCCGTCCGTCCGTCTGTTGAAATCACGCTAACTTCCGAACGAAACAAGCTATCGACTTGAAACTTGGCACAAGTAGTTGCTATTGATGTAGGTCGGATGGTATTGCATATGGGCCATATCGGTCCACTTTTACGTATAGCCCCCATATAAACTGACCCCCAAATTTGACTTGCTAGGCCTCTAAGAGAAACAATTTTCATCCGATCCGGCTGAAATTTGGTACATGGTGTTAGTTTATGGTATCTAACAACAATGCAAAAATTGGTCCATATCGGTCCATAATTATATATAGCCCCCATATAAACCGATCACCAGATTTGACCTCCGGAGCCTCTTGGAAGACCAAAATTCATCTGATTCAGTTGAAATTTGGTACGTGATGTTAATATATGGCCTCAAACACCCATGTAAAAATTGGTCGATATCGGTCCAGAATTATATATAGGCCCCATATAAACCGATCCCCAGATTTGACCTCCGGAGCACCTTGGAAAAGCAAAATTCTTTACATTCGGTTGAAATTTGGTACGTGATGTTAGTATAGGGTATCCAACAACCATGCAGGAATTGGTTCCTATCAGTCCATAATTATATACAGATCCCATATAAACCGATCCCCAGATTTGACCTCCGGTACCTTTTCGAGAAGCAAAATTCATCCGATCTGGTTGAAATTTGGTATGTGGTGGCAGTATATGATATTTAACAACCATGTGGGTTGAAATTTGTGGATGACAGTCTTTCGTAGAAGTTTCTACGTAATCCATGGTGGAGGGTACATAAGATTCGGCCTCGCCGAACTTACGGCCGTATATACTTGTTTTAATTTACATCCTAAACATCGCATCACACCTTAAGAAGTGAAGCAAATTCAGTGCAACGGCTGTGGAAATGGTGGACATCCGCCCTTTGACAAGCCCATGTTAAATTCATCGCTTCTGCGCCAATTTTGCACCACTTCCGGATTCAAAAATGAACTTTTCACTACTTTTTTTTGCTGGGATTCAGTTTTTAGTACAAGTTTCTATGCAATCCATGGTGGAGTGTACACAAGATTCGGCCTGGTCGAACTTACGGTCGTCTGTACTTGTTTTTAATTGACTTTGGTGACTTATACGATCATTTTTGTGATTGAAGACATTTTTATTAGAAATTAATTGGATCAATTAATTTCGTGATTAATGACAAAATATATTTTTTTTAATAGCTGATGGCCTCAGCAGCCAATGCTACTTTTCCCTTTTCTTTTTTATCATACATTTACTGTATGATTAAAATAAACAATAAATAAATAAATAATATTTTTTTCTGTGTATAGGCGAATATTTATTTTGAAGATGTTACATCTTTTATTTAAATCTAAGAAAGTATATTTTGACATTGAAATGACTTTTGTAATTTACAAATTTAAACAAAATTTTTCGGTTTGCGAAAGACTTTATTACAATATTTTAAAGAGAAAATAATTGAGTTATGTATTGTTGTTTCACCTTAATAGAGCTTAAATTTATAGTTGGAGAGTTTTCTTAAATTTGCCTTTAATATAAGGAAGGTGCGCATTTGGCTTGCAATCAAACCCCAAGGTTAAGGATTAAATCTCTGTAGAATAATAAATAAAATCCAAGTGAAATACTACAAACATTTTAGTGTTTTTTTATTTAAATGTATTAACAGGAAACGGATCTTGGCAAATATTTTTTTTATTTCAAATTTGCACTGACTCACACTTTTGTAGCTCTAGTAAAGAATATATATTTTGTTCCCGGACAAATATCTACAGAACTTCCTACTCAAACTGAGTCTCCTTTCACTCCCTTAGAAATGCACACAAAATATTATTTAATATACAAAATTTGTTTATTTTCTTTTTCCTGTTTTTTTTCCTACTTCATATTTCATTTCTCCTTTGGTATGTAGATATGTATAATTTTTCTGTTTATTTAATTTAGAAATGGCAAAAAAGATCTTCTGTAGCAGTATTTTTGTTTCACATTTTTACAATTTTACCCCTAGGTTATAATGTAGCAGTTTTTGTTTCTTTTAATTCTTTTAAATGGTTTGCCTTTGGTTTGATTGTCTTTTTTTATTTTCCAACAAAACGTTATGATTTTTTTGTTGACTTTTATTCTTCTTTGAGGATGAAGTAAATATGGCCATTTTTTTTGTTTTCTTTTGTTTTTCTTTTTATTTACAGACCTTTTAGCCTATTTTGATATTTATTTTCATACCGATTCTCAAGGATCGATTGTTTATTCACCGCCAAAACTACAATTAAAAGGTACTGTATAGATTTATTTTTGTTTCTAAAATTGTTTTTATTGTTTTTTCTCTTTAATTATATTATTTTGTGCAATGATTTCTGAGAAAAGTTCAGTACCAAAAGAGTGAAAGAAAAAGTTTTTACAAATTGTACGTTTGAAACGAGACAAAAAGAGAACAAAATGTAAATTAAATTTTTTTTTAAGCGAACCTGTGAAGCAAATTGCTGAAAATTAAAAGGCTAGAAATTTAAGCCCAAATAGATTTTAGACTTTGGTCCTGAGTCCCTATCAATTTTAAGTTACATTACTGGGTAATTTTCATAATGGACTGAATAGTCTAAGTGAGCCTGAAACTTAATCGGGCTGCCACTTTAACCTAACCTATAACCTAACGGGGTAATTTTATAATCACAATTTTTTATATTCTTTATTACTCTGAAAAGAGAAGGTATATCGCTAACCTTAATATCTTTCGTTATATTCCTCTAATGCTATATATATTTTTTGTAGCAAAATATAATTATTTTTTGACGTAACTATATTTCCCTATTCATTGCTCATAAAAATAAAAAAAAAAATTAAATTTGCAAATTATTTCTGATTAGAAAAATGTTTTTAGACCTCTATACAGGTAAACCGAGCCAAGTTTTTAATTACAGACATTTTTCAAAATTTATTTTATTTTCATTATATCCCCTTATATGTTTCTTTAATTTTTTCCTATAACAGTGTACATATAAACCTTCTATGATTTTCATGTACTGCGGCAAAAAAAAAAAAAATGAAAATGAACTGTTTTACTGACTATTTCTGTTTGCTGTTGCTACTGCTTAAAAATGCCATAAATTTTAAAGGTCATTTAGTAAGAATTCTAGCAAATGTTACCTTGACATGCAAAATAGGCATTGTTATAATTGCACCAAGGAATGTTCAATTGTAATGAAAGTACAATAAACAAAAAAAAATATATTTCTGCAATATGGACTTGAACTTTCCATTGAGCAGATATATCCAAACGAATGAAAAAATCTAAATATCTAAGAGGCAAAGGGAAATCAAACGAAATATGGTCATCAAAAGCGAAGCCAACAATGAAGTATAAATTTAAAGGTAGGGTAGAAATTAAAAATACTTAAAATGAGTGGGATGACTCATGAAAAATATTTAAACTAAATTTTATTATATTATATATAGGAAAATTAATTAAGTTAATTGAAATTTAGAAATTATTCGAATCTTTTTTTGGGAATATCTTTAAGGTAAAACCCCATTTCAAATTCTCCATCATTAAGAAGCTGTACATTATATGTTGTAATAAATCAAATTATTTTAAAAATAACAGATGTGCACAAATAACACTAGTTTACGAAGTAATTTCTTTTTCATATACATTTGGTGAGATGTGACTTTTCTTATGTATTTTGATCTGCTGAATTCGAAAAAAAAATATTAAATTGTTTTACGGGTATGGAACAGTTTTTGAGATATTATTTTTAGTTGTTCGCTCTGTTTTCACTAAAAAAAATAAAAACAAAAACTAAAAATAAAAATAACGGGATATTTCAAAAACTGTTCCATAAAAAATTGTTTAACATTTTTTTTTTTTAATTCAGCAGTTCAAAATGCATAAGAAATGCCACTTCTCATCAAATGTACATTTTCAGTGTAAACTAGTATAATTGGACCATCTTTTTTCACATCTCCAATGAAGAATATTTTTATATAACTAAATATTACAGGAAAAAATAGAAGATAAAGAACATAGGCTCCGATTTTATGTACACTCAAAAGATAGTTTACAAAGATCCAAAAATATTGTCCTTTCCTTAAGGGTTGTAATACTGATTCGGATCCAAAGATTCGGCTTCTCTAAAATAAAAACTGTTTTATGGGAATTATCTAGCTTTAAACGCAGGCTCTACAAAATTAAATTTAGGATAATATTATTTGGATATATTAACAAAACTTTGGATATTAGTTTAAAATCCGAATTATAACAGCTACTTCAAGGTAAATGTTATATTAATTAAACCAAAACTTTTAAACAAAGATGAAAAATCTTTAAAATAAATTTAAGTCAATATTTGAAATATTTTTTATCTTTAAAACAAGTAAGGAAAGTATAAAGTCGGTCGGGTCCGACTATATAATACCCTATTCCACTTTGTAGATCTACATATGTGGTACCATCCCAAATCCTGTAAATTTTTGGGTGCTATATGTAAAGGATTATACTCCATATACATATATTTAAATCTGAACCTATTTTTAGAAAATTTTTGATTCAATTGTTGTCAAAATTTACATTCTGTAATAATTTTTTGAAATAAATTTTGTAAAAATTGACATTCTATAAGTTTGTCAAAGGGAGCCACCGTGGTGCAATGGTTAGCATGCCCGCCTTACATACACAAGGTCGTGGGTTCGATTCCTGCTTCGACCGAACACTAAAAAGTTTTTCAGCGGTGGATTATCCCACCTCAGTAATGCTAGTGACATTTCTGAGGGTTTCAAAGCTTCTCTAAGTGGTTTCACTGCAATGTGGAACGCCGTTCGGACTCGGCTATAAAAAGGAGGTCCCTTGTCATTGACCTTAACTTGGAATCGGGCAGCACTCAGTGATAAGAGAGAAGTTCACCAATGTGGTATCACAATGGATTGAATAGTCCAAGTGAGCCTGATACATCGGGCTGCCACCTAACCTAACCTAACCTAAGTTTGTCAAAATTCTATTTCTATAGAATATTTTGTCAAAATTTTATTTCTATAAAAAATTTTGTCAAAATTTTATTTCCATAGAAAATTTTGTCAAAATTTTATTTCTATAGAAAATTTTGTCAAAATTTTGTTTTTATAGAAAATTTTTGTAAAAATTTTATTTCTATAGAAAGTTTTGTCAAAATTTTATTTCTATAGAAAATTTTGTCAAAATTTTATTTCTATAGAAAATTTTGTCAAAATTTTATTTCTATAGAAAATTTTGTCAAAATTTTATTTTTATAGACATTTTTGTCAAAATTTGATTTTTATAGGAATTTTTGTAAAAAAAACTTTTTTGCAAAATTTTATTTCTATAGAAAATTTTGTCAAAATTTTGTTTCTATAAAAATTTTTGTCAAAATTTTATTTCTATAAAAAATTTTGTCAAAATTTTATTTCTATAGAAAATTTTGTCAAAATTTTATTTCTATAGAAAATTTTGTCAAAATTTTATTTCTATAGAAAATTTTGTCAAAATTTTATTTCTATAGAAAATTTTGTCAAAATTTTATTTTTATAGACATTTTTGTCAAAATTTGATTTTTATAGGAATTTTTGTAAAAAAAACTTTTTTGCAAAATTTTATTTCTATAGAAAATTTTGTCAAAATTTTATTTCTATAGAAAATTTTGTCAAAATTTTGTTTTTATAGAAAATTTTTGTAAAAATTTTATTTCTATAGAAAATTTTGTCAAAATTTTATTTCTATAGAAAATTTTGTCAAAATTTTATTTCTATAGAAAATTTTGTCAAAATTTTATTTTTATAGACATTTTTGTCAAAATTTGACTTTTATAGGAATTTTTGTAAAAAAAAAAACTTTTTTGCAAAATTTTATTTCTATAGAAAATTTTGTTTCTATAAAAATTTTTGTCAAAATTTTATTTCTATAAAAAATTTTGTCTAATTTTTATTTCTATAGAAAATTTTGTCAATATTTTATTCCTATAAAAATTTTTTCAAAATTTCTTTCTATAAAAAATTTTGTCAAATTGTTATATCTATAGAAAATTTTATTTCCATTGAAAATGTTGTCAAAATTTTATTTCTATAGAAAATTTTGTTAAAATTGTATTTCTACAGAAAATTTTGTCAAAATTTTCTTTCTATAGAAAATTTTGTCAAAATTTTATTTTTGAAGAAAATTTTGTCAAAATTTTAATTTTTATACAAAATTATGTTAAAATTTTATTTTTATAGAAAATTTTTCTATAGAAAATTTTATTTTTATAGAAAATTTTTCTATTGAAATTTTTTTCAAGATTTTATTTTATACAAAATTTTAATTTTTATACAAAATTTTTGTCAAAATTTTATTTTTATAGAATAGAATTTTATAGAATTTTATTTTTATAGAAAGTTTTATCAAAATTTTATTTCCTAAGGGATTTTTTTTTTGTCAAAATTAATTCTATAGAAAGTTTTGTCCAATTGTCACAACGGTGCCCAAAGCCGGGGTATACAAGTGCCAATTAGCTTTTTCAATATTGGGAGAGGATTAACAACTCACAAAATATTGTCTTACATAACATTTTTCAAATTGTAAAATTTCGACCAATATTGAAAGTAATATAAAAGAAAATTAAAGAATAAAATTAATAAAAATAAATTCATTTTCAACTAAATGTATCCTTTAAAAAGTAACAAACGCAGTACCAAAACATCAGGACAAGTAGCCGATAAATAGAAGTACACGGTGAAAACTACAATAAAAAATAAATCATAACTTTATATTTTCCATTTAATGTAGCCTTCAAGGCTTAATTGCTAAATCAATGCCAAGGTGACGAAAATATATTACCGGTTTATAAGCCAATGTGAAACTTATAGGAGATTATAAAAAATTTCCTGTTTTTCCTTGACACAACTTGGGGATCCAAATCATTTTTAAAGTCTTTCTTACTGGGATATAATTCCTCAATTCCCTAAATTAACAGTTAGCTAAAGAAAAAGAAAATCTACAATAATTACATAAGAATTTGTATATTCTTTAAGAAAAACAAAAAATTTACATGGCAAAAACACTAATGTACAATAAAAATAATATATGCAACTTTGTGTTCATATTTTTTTCCTTTTCAAAAATTGTTTGGTATTTTCAAAGAAAACACCAAGAGAGAAAATATTCTCTGGCCTTCTTTACTATGTCTTCGGTTTTATAAAACATGACCAAATGCCTTATATAAGGGGTGGGCGTGGTAAGTAAAGGCATTCGAGTAAACGTTTTTAAACTTGCCCTTTGATATGTTCACTTTCTGTGTGTGTGAGTGAAGTGTTTAACCAGCACATTCGTTACCATTACCTCAACGTTATATGCTTTTGTGGTTTAAGATTTGTTTGAGTGTGTGTGTGTGCGAATGCTGCAGCTAACCAACCAAACACACATACAGTGCCATTCGACGTTATATCACTGCCATATTTCCGGTGTGGTCCTTAATGCGCTTAAGTAATGTTTTATTTCCTTTTTGGTTTTCTCTTTTGAATTCTTGAAATGCATCACAAGCGCCACAAAAACCTTTGGTGAAAGTATCACTTTTTTTGTGCATTCCTTTTTCACTTTGAAGATATGTGAAAAGGCTTGTCCGAATAAATAGTCAACCCTATGGTTTGATGAAAACGTTTTTTTTTTTCGTTTATATTCAATGAAGGTACATTGAAAAAAATATTGTCGTACACTGAGGCCAAAGATTTCGTGTCCTTAAAATATGAATGCGTTTTTTTTGCTTAGAATAGAAGACACATTTCTCTGATATAAAGTTTTTTTTTTTTCGATGAACGAACGACGATCAACTTTTCAATAAAGTCGTTATGTCGTTATAATTAAGTGATTCGGTTTCTTAAAATGAAAGAAAATTTTGTTTAATATTGTCAAAAATTCTTCAAAATTAATGAAATCGTATTTAAATTTGTTGACTTCTTCCATGTTAACAACAGACCAAAAACACGTTTAAAAATAGGAGATGTTCATCTAGTCATTATTTTAAAGACTAGTTTTTTTTTTTTCAAACATAGCATAATTTCTTCCTGAAGTCGAGTCTGAATTTGGAAATTGAAGTTTTCGTTAAAACGTTTTTAAATCACTATGATAGCACATGAAGAACAAAACTTGAACAATAAATAAATTAAAATTTGTTTCCTAGAATTAAGAACGCAAAACTCAAATTTGAAAGAGAACTGTGCCTCAAATGTACCCTTACTTCAATTCTCTGCTTCTTTGGCTCGTAATCAATACCAAAATCTTTCGTGTAAAAACAACATCTTTGGAACGGGGAATGCTTTTTTTCAGTATTTGATATTTCTCATATCAGGAAAAAAATCATATTCATGGAGGAGATATCATGAATTGATTGGAGATATTGTGAGTGAAAAGCAAAAGTACCACCATGATAGCACATGAAGAACAAAACTTGAACAATAAATAAATTAAAAATTTGTTTCCTAGAATTAAGAACGCAAAACTCAAATTTGAAAGAGAACTGTGCCTCAAATGTACCCTTACTTCAATTCTCTGCTTCTTTGGCTCGTAATCAATACCAAAATCTTTCGTGTAAAAACAACATCTTTGGAACGGGGAATGCTTTTTTTTTCAGTGTTTGATATTTCTCATACCAGGAAAAAATCATATTCATGGAGGAAATATCATAAATTGATTAGAGATATTGTGAGTGAATATCAAAAGTACCACCATGTATGTGATGTCTTAAGGTATTGAGAAGCGCTTTTAAAAATATATATTTTTAAAATTTTTTAAGTTCGAAGGCAGTTCCACCGAAACAATTTTAAACCTCATTGAAATTAATGTAGATTTATTTTAGAAAAAATTAACTAAGGGCAAGCAATTTTCAGTATATACTAAAAAAAGGCTTGCACGGTTCCAAAGGTTTTATATTTCGACTAATGATTTTGGTACTTATTCAGGGCCAAACAAGCGGAGAATTGAAGTAAAGATACATTTAAGATACAATTCTCTTTTAAATTAAAATTTTGCGTACTTGATACTGGGAAGCATATTGGAATTTTTTCGTTTCTTCATGTGCTATTAAAGCTCTTTAAATACTTGTTAACCACAACGTATGTTTACAAAAGCAGTCTCGACTTCAAGTAGAAATTATGATATATAATTCAAGTAAAAAACGTCGAAAAATATTTCGTTTTTATACCCACCACCAAAGAATGGTGACGGGGGTATAATAAGTTTGTCATTCCGTTTGTAACACCTCGAAATATCGATTTCCGACTACATGAAATATATATATTCTTGATCAGAGAAATTTTCTAAGACGATATAAGCATGTCCGTCTGTCTGTCTGTTGTAATCACTCTACAGCCTTCAATAATGGCGCTATCGTCCTGAAATTTGGCGCAGATTCTTTTTTTGTTTGCAGGCAGGTCAAGTTCGAAGATGGTCTATGTTTTGATATAGTCCCCATATAAACCGACCTCCCGATTTGGGGTCTTGGACTTAAAAACTGTAGTTGTTATCCAATTTGTCTGAAATTGGAAATCTAGAGGTATTTGAGGACCATCAAAAAGTGTACCGAAAATGGTGCTTATCGGTCCATGTTTTGGTATAGTCCCCATATGGACCGATTTCCCGATTTTGCTTCTTGGGCGTCTACAAAGTGTATTTTCTATCCGATTTGCCTGAAATTGGAAATCTAGAGGTATTCTAGGACCATAAAGAGGTATGCCGAGAATGGGTCCATGTTTTAATATAGCCCCCATATAGACCGATTTCCCGATTTAACTTTTTGGGCTTCTAGAATCCGTAGTTTTAATCCAATTTACCTGAAATTTGAATTCGAGAGGTACTCTAGGACCCTAAAGAGGTGGGCCGAAAATGGTGAGTATCGGTCCATGTTTTGATATAGCCCCCATATTGACCGATTTCCCGATTTTACTTTTTGGGCTTCTAGAATCCGTAGTTTTAATCCAATTTACCTGAAATTTGAAATCTAGAGGTATTCTAAGAAAATAAAGAGATGTTCCGAAAATGGCGATTATCGGTCCATGTTTTGATATAGCCTCCATATAGAAGATTTCACTTATTGAGGGAATAGAAGGCGCACTGATCTGCTTAGGAAAATATCTGTCACCAAACCCCCCTCAAATTTTCAAAGGATTCTATTGTATTTGATTCATGATGGTGGGTGTTTAAGATTCGGCCCGGCCGAACTTACTACTGTAAAGGGTGATTTGTTAAGAGCTTGATAACTTTTTTTTTTAAAAAAACGCATAAAATTTGCAAAATCTCATCGGTTCTTTATTTGAAACGTTAGATTGGTCCATGACATTTACTTTTTGAAGATAATTTCATTTAAATGTTGACCGCGGCTGCGTCTTAGGTGGTCCATTCGGAAAGTCCAATTTTGGGCAACTTTTTCGAGCATTTCGGCCGGAATAGCCCGAATTTCTTCGGAAATGTTGTCTTCCAAAGCTGGAATAGTTGCTGGCTTATTTCTGTAGACTTTAGACTTGACGTAGCCCCACAAAAAATAGTCTAAAGGCGTCAAATCGCATGATCTTGGTGGCCAACTTACCGGTCCATTTCTTGAGATGAATTGTTCTCCGAAGTTTTCCCTCAAAATGGCCATAGAATCGCGAGCTGTGTGGCATGTAGTGCCATCTTGTTGAAACCACATGTCAACCAAGTTCAGTTCTTCCATTTTTGGCAACAAAAAGTTTGTTAGCATCGAACGATAGCGATCGCCATTCACCGTAACGTTGCGTCCAACAGCATCTTTGAAAAAATACGGTCCAATGATTCCACCAGCGTACAAACCACACCAAACAGTGCATTTTTCGGGATGCATGGGCAGTTCTTGAACGGCTTCTGGTTGCTCTTCACTCCAAATGCGGCAATTTTGCTTATTTACGTAGCCATTCAACCAGAAATGAGCCTCATCGCTGAACAAAATTTGTCGATAAAAAAGCGGATTTTCTGCCACTGATTTTGGTAATAAAATTCAATGATTTGCAAGCGTTGCTCGTTAGTAAGTCTATTCATGATGAAATGTCAAAGCATACTGAGCATCTTTCTCTTTGACACCATGTCTGAAATCCCACGTGATCTGTCAAATACTAATGCATGAAAATCCTAACCTCAAAAGAATCACCCTTTATATACTTGTTTTATTAGTTTTTTTTTTTTTTTGTAGTCGTATAGTCAAGTGTGTGAAACTTGATCGAAATCGGTTCTGATTTAGATATAGCTCCCTTATGTATCTTTTCGCCCCCTGTGGACTTATATGGCTCCAGAAGCCAAAGTTTTACCCTAATTTGCTTGAAATTTTGCACAAGGAGAACAATTTGCACTGTAGTCAAGTGTGCCAAGTTTGATTGAAATCGGTTCAGATTTAGATATAACACTAATATATATCAGAAGCTGGATTTTTAGCCCAATAAGATATAAATTTTGAACAAGAACATTTAGTTCTTTTGTCAAGTCTAATTAATTTAACTCAAATCGGTTCAGATTCAGATATAGTTCCCATATATATATCTTTCGTTCGATTTTCCGCCATATGACCACAAAGGTCAAAGCTGTGATTCGATTTACGTGAAATTTTGCACAGGGTGTGGAATTAACATAGTTACTATGCATGTCCAATTTGGTTTAAATCGGTTCAGATTTCGATATAGCTTCCATATATATGTTTTTCCGATTTGGGCAAAAATGGCTAAAATACCACATTTTCCTTATAAAATCCTGTTAAGTCGAATACTTGTAAATATTACTCCGATTTGCCTATACTCATAATACATATCTATCGACCGATAAATCATAAATACACTTTTGCAAAGTTGCCTCAAAATTGGTCCATATTTAAATGTTTTTATACCCACCACCATAGAATGGTGACGGGGGTATAATAAGTTTGTCATTCCGTTTGTAACGCATCGAAATATCGATTTCCGACTATATAAAGTATATATATTCTTGATCAGGGAGAAATTCTAAGACGATATAACGATGTCCGTCTGTCCGTCTGTCTGTCTGTCTGTCTGTCTGTCTGTTGTAATCACGCTACAGTCTTCAATAATGAAGCAATCGTGCTGAAATTTTGCACAAACTCGTCTTTTGTCTGCAGGCAGGTCAAGTTCGAAGATGGGCTGTATCGGTCCAGGTTTTGATATAGTCCCCATATAAACCGACCTCCCGATTTGGGGTCTTGGGCTTATAGAAACCGTAGTTTTTATCCAATTTGCCTGAAATTTGAAATCTGGAGGTATTTTGTGACCGTAAAGAGGTGTGCCAAAAATGGTGAGTATCGGTCCACGTTTTGGCATAGCCCCCATATAGACCGTTCTCCCGATTTTACTTCTTGGGCTTATAGAAACCGCAGTTTTTATTCAATTTACCTGAAATTGGAAATCTAGAGGTATTGTCGGACCACAAATACGTGTGCCGAAAATTGTGAGTATTGGTCCATATTTTGGTATAGCCCCCATATAGACCCATCTCCCGATTTTACTTCTTTGGCTTATAGAAATCGCAGTTTTTGTTCAATTTACCGGAAATTGGAAATCTGGAGGTATTGTAGGACCACAAATACGTGTGCCAAAAATTGTGAGTATCGGTCCATATTTTGGTATAGCCCCCATATAGACCGATCTCCCGATTTTACTTCTTGGGCTTATAGAAACCGCAGTTTTTATTCAATTTACCTGAAAATGGAAATCTAGAGGTATTGTAGGACCACAAATATGTGTGCCAAAAATTGTGAGTATCGGTCCATATTTTGGTATAGCCCCCATAAAGACCCATCTCCCGATTTTACTTCTTTGGCTTATAGAAATCGCAGTTTTTATTCAATTTACCGGAAATTGGAAATCTAGAGGTATTGTAGGACCACAAATACGTGTGCCAAAAATTGTGAGTATCGGTCCATGTTTTGGTATGTTCCCCATATAAAACGACCTCCCGATTTGGGGTCTTGAGCTTATAGAAACCTTATTTTTTATCCAATTTGTCTGAAATTGGAAATCTAGAGGTATTTTAGGACCATAAAGAAGTGTGCCGAAAATGGTGAGGATCGGTCCATATTTTGGTATAGCCCCCATATAGACCGATTTCCCGATTTTACTTCTTGGGCTTCTAGAATCCGAAGTTTTTATCCTATTTGCCTGAAATTGGAAATCTAGAGGTATTTTCGGGTCATAAAGAGGTGTGCCGAAAACGGTGAGCATCGGTCCATATTTCAGTATAGCCCCCATAAGAACGATCTCCCGATTTAACTCCTTGGGTTTCTAGAAACCGTAGTTTTTATCTGATTTGCCTGAAATTGTAAATATTCTGGTATTTTAGGCTCACAAAAACGTGTATCGGATTAGGTTTTTATAGGTCCATTTGGTAATGCTTCCATATAGACCGACTTCACTTCTTGAGGGTGTAGAAGGCGCACTGATGATGAAAATTGCTTGAAACTCAATGTAAAATTTCCAGATTTTACTTCTACAGATTTAAGATTTCAAATCAAGACGTTATTTTATAATTTTCTTGCACACTTACAAGATATGTTAATGATTCCTCTAAAACTCAAACAAAAATGGTTCTTATAAATCCAGAATCTGATATAGTCCTCATGGATGAAATCTTTAAATTTATCTTCGGGAAGTGTCCTCAAGCCCTCCTGAAATTTCAAAGGAAACCCTAATATTTGGTTCATGGTGGTGGGTATTTAAGATTCGGCCCGGCCGAACTTACTGCTGTATATACTTGTTTTTTACTCACGTTGTGTTCCACCCCAGGGCAGTAGCCGACTTTAAGTCAAAGCCTATAAATTTTGTAGAATTCTTGCAAATTGTGTCCAAATATCTGGGAACATAACCTCTATATATAGCACCAAAAGCATTGGACGGCCGACAATGCCATTACATGCTACACGAATGTGGCTGTGTGGTATGTTAGCCCATTCCCGGCGAACAGTTTTTAGTTACAACTTTCCAAAATGTGCAAGTCGCAAAAAATTAACGAATTGAGATCAGAAAATGTTGTAGATATTGTGCGGTACAAATGAAGCGAGGAACTTTTTTTAAGCCATTATTGGCCGATGCGTGCTGAGAGCGATAGTGCTGAATCCTGTTTGGCCTCTTACACTTCTTGGAACTTCAATGGTTTTAGTCCAAGTTCCTTTTTTTTAATATGTGTTGCATCTGTTCTCGCCATATCTTCAGCTCCCGTGCAAGTTTCCTATCACTGCTGCATGGATTTCGATCAAATGTGACCCTTCATATTTTACATCATTTCTGGTGTTGTTTCTTTCGCCCTTTTTTGGACACAATGCAACACTGGCAGTATAACGTAACGTGAAATAGTATGAGAGAAACATATAAATGTTGAAGGATTCTAATGATAGTCACTTGTAGGCAAAATATAAAGCAATCATACGCTTGAATTCCATCATGAATTCAAAAATCAAAAATGCTCTTGTGCGTGTGTAAACAATAAAACAAACTGTTGCTGGAGTAAATCTGTCAGACTAGCGGTTTGAACTGATAGCAACTTGAAGTTGATTGCAATATATATTAGCCGCCGTGTATAGGCTACAACTCTTATTTTGCTTTAAATATCGTTGTTGGAAAAACTTCTTTGTTCTAGCAAAAACATCTGAATCCATTGGATACAAAATTTGACTTAGGATTGAAATATTCATTCTACCATTTTTTTGGCTACCATAAAATCTTTGCTGATATCAGGCAATTTCCAGATTTGTTTTCTAACCCCGTGTACTAGATATTTCGTTCCAGCCTTTGGTTTGTAGTTTTACTCTTGGTTTTATATTCTTGTCAAGCGAATAGTAACAAACGTTATAACAAAGTCCTTTTCACGTCTTTGCCTACGTAAAGTAAGCACATTCTATAAAGGTTTGCTTTCCATGGTTAAGGCTATTTCAATTTCGAGTTGTATATTTTTGGTTTTTTTGCTCCACTTCACTGCTGTCATAAATAACAATTGCACTTTTGTTATTTTTCCATTTTGCAAGAAATCCTCCCGCTAGAGCCATGTCTGCGAGTTCTCACATTGCCTCCACCGCCTCTTTCAAGTTGGTGTCCTTTGAGAGACCCTTGTTTTTTTTTTTTTGTTTTTTTGCTAGCCATCATGGTTCTTTCACAGGCAAAGGACAAGCCTGATTGTGGTGGCTTACATTTTGTATTCCATTTTTGTTGTTCCCTGTTGTTATATTTTTTGTTCAGTGGAGTTCTAACGTTTTTATCTCGTTTCGTTCGTTGTGTAAGTGGCGCTTACATGACTCTTGCCTTGGTCGTTGTCATGTCCAACACCTTTGCCAGTTGTCACTACAAATCAACATTTCTGCTGTTGATTTTGTATTTTTTTTTCGTGTTATCTTTGCTGATTTTTTTGTGTATTCCTTTTGCATCGATGTTGATGCAGTTTTCCCATTTACTATTAAAGCTTGAGGATTTTTTTGATAATGGATGATATTCAATATTATTTCGATAATTTTTCTTATTCGTTTTTTCAAAATTATAAAAATAAAACTAAATAATATCCACCATATAGGTGAATTGACGGCTATTACATAAATTGATTTTAAAAACTGCTACAAGTCTGTCCATCCGTCTGAGGATCTTTTATCCCTCTTAGATCTATGTTTGCAAAAAGAAAAGGAAGATACCGAATACGGATTTCCATTGCCTAGCAACAAAAAAATTGAAGTTCTTACACAAAAATTTATTTTAAAAGAATATCTCCGCATTTTCCATTAATTTTTTCCACATCCAATTAAGTTCGTTTGGACCAGTCTTAGAAAATACGCTATTTAGCGGTTTAAAGCAAAAATTTGAATTTTTGACAATTAAATGTTGCAAAAAAGATTAGAAAATCAAGAACAAAAAAAATAAAAACAAAACAATAAAAATAAAATTAAAAGTTTAACCCCCGCGAGGATTTAACTCGTGTCTGTTGACTTTTTAACTTCCATGGAAGTCCTTTAAGAAGGTTTTGCAAATTACGAGAATTTTAATTATTTTATTGAATTTAAATAGGAAAACTATATTTCTACAAAAATATATGCCGAAAATAACAAAGTAAAAACGATGTTCAACATAAAAAACAAACTTCGAAAAACATATTTGATAAAAAAAAAAAATTGCCTCTGGAGAGATTTGTTTTAGTGTTCTTTATTTTTTCATTCATACTAATGAGAACATCTCGAGAAGTAGTTAGAATGTTTTGCCTTGGTGTTATATTGCGATTATATAACAAACATTTGAATTGACATTTCGTATTCAACGGCGTTCGTATTCAACAAACCCAGGTTCAATCCCCGGTCGGAGCGAAAAAATGTCAAATATTAACCAGTATATACGGCCGTAAGTTCGACCAGGCCGAATCTTATGTACCCTCCACCATTGATTACATAGAAACTTTTACTAAAGACTGTCATCCACAATCGAATTACTTGGGTTGCGGTAACACTTGCCGATGGCCAAGTATCGTAAAACTTCTTAACACCGTGTTCCCAATTGTAAGTTAGTCAGTACGGGGTATATATTAACCCTTTCACTACCGAAATAAACCTAATGTTAAAAACTTAAATTTTTCTTTTGTTTTTACTAGTACTAACAGCATGTAAAACAAAAATTGTCATTTTGAGATCCTACCCCAATTACTTCAAGAGCTATATGAGCTTGTTCTGGAAACTTTATTCTTGATTTGTGACCAAATGGCCTTACGAAAAGAAGCGTTATTTGGCCTATAATATCCTTCAAAGTGTGGGGAAAAATACAAAAAAGAACCCGAAAAAGTATCAGCTATAATTTTTGTAGAAATGTCCATTTACTAGAGACATACAGTAGAAAATTTGTCTCAAATTTTCGTATTTTTCGTTTATTAATAAAGAAGTTTATAAAAATATATTTTAGTGCTCACCAATATGGGAAATATTTATAGCTTATTTAGATTAAAGCCTTTACTTTAAAATAACATCGAGAAATAAATCGAATCTAAGTGGGAAAATAGAATTTCGTGCCTTTTCCGAATGTCCTTCTAAGTGGACATCGGTAGCGAAAGGGTTAAACAAACACAGGCCGATTAAATACGTAAATAATTCAAAATTTTCTATAGAAACAAAATTTGACAAAATATTTTATAGAAATAAAATTTTGACAAAATTTTCTATAGAAATAACATCTTGACACAGTTTTGTATAGTAATAAAATTTTGACAAAATTTTGTATAGAAATAAAATTTTGACAAAACTTTTTTATAGAATAAAAATTTGGACAAAATTTTCTATAGAAATCAAATCTTGACAAAATTTTCTATAGTAATAACATTTTGACAAAATTTTCTCTAGAAATAAAATTTTGACAAAATTTTCTATAGAAATAAAATCTTGACAAAATTTTCTATAGTAATAAAATTTTGACAAAATTTTCTATAGAAATAAAGTTCTGGTAGATTATTTTTGGGGATCGGCTATATATAACTATAGACCGATATGGACCAATTTTGGCATGGTGGCCATATATTAGGGCAATGTACCAAATTTCACCAAGTAACAAATTTCAACCGGGTCGGATGAATTTTGCCCCCTCCACAATAGCTCCGGAGGTCAAATCTGGGGATCGGTTTAAATGGGGGTTATATATAATTAACACCGGTATGGACTAATTTTTGCATGGTTGTTAGAGACCATATACTAACACCACGTACCAAAATTCAACCAGATTGGGTGAATTTTGCTCTTCCAAGGGGCTCAGGAGGTCAAATCTGGGGATCGGTTTATATGGGGGCTACATATAATTATGGACCGATATCGACCAATTCCTGCATGGTTGTCAGAGACCATATACTAACACCACGTACCAAATTTCAACCGCATCGGATGAATTTTGCTCATCCATGAGGCTCCGCAAGCCAAATCTGGGGGTCGATTTATATGGGGGCTATATATAATTATGGACCGATGTGAACCAATTTTTGCATGGTTGTTAGAGACCATATACCAACACCGTGTACCATTTCAGCCGGATCGGATGAAATATGCTTTTCTTAGAGGCTCAGCAAGCCAAATCTGAGGATCGGTTTATATGGGGGGCTATATATAATTATGGACCGGTGTGGATCAATTTTTGCATGGTTGTTAGAGGACATATACCAACACCATGTACCAAATTTTAGCAAGATCGGATGAAATTTACTTCTCTTTGAGGCTCCGCAAGCCAAATCTGGGGATCGGTTTATATGGGGGGCTATATATAATTATGGACCGATGTGGACCAATTTTTGCATGGTTGTTAAAGACCATATACCAACACCATGTACCATTTCAGCCGGATCGGATGAAATATGCTTTTCTTAGAGGCTCATCAAGCGAAATCTGAGAGTCCGTTTATATGGGGGCTATACGTAAAAGTGGACCAATATGGCCCATTTGCGATACCTTCCGACATACATCAATAACAACTATTTGTGCCAAGTTTCAAGTCGATAGCTTGTTTCGTTCGGAAGTTAGCGTGAATTCAACAGACGGACGGGCGGACGGAAGTGTTAGATCGACTCAGAATTTCACCACTACCCAGAATATATATACTTTATTATCTTAGAGCAATATTTCGATGTGTTACAAACGGAATAACAAAGTCAATATACCCCCCATCCTATGGTGGAGGGTATAAAAATTAGATAATTACAACGCTAAAAGTGTAATAAAAAATATTGATAAAAATAAAAAGTGAAATTGGTGTAAATGAATTGGTTAAATTTCTTCAAATTAGTTTTATACGTACAACTTCTAAATCAATGCAACGAATCCGAAAACGAAGTGCTTCCTTCCTATGAAAAGCCCATGTAAAATTCATTGGAGATGATCCAAGTTTGCACTATATCCGGATCACAAGTTGGGGATACAAACTGCTTTTTCGGAAGCTATTTTTCTTCTGGGTGCGTAATATCTAAGCATTCCTTGCTTACAAAATCCACTTAAACTTAAATATCCTCTGTCTATAGATATATTCCAAATACTTGGAACTTGTGGGTATACTATATTGTCACATCAATTAAAAATATTTTATTCCATATTCCATGGTTTCCATTTCATTAGTTTTATTATGGAAAGTTATTAGCATAATACATCCTCCCTTCGAATACGAATACAATTCCTAATAACAATTAGAGGTTATTGATATTTTTGCATTGCCATTGGAAAATTTCCCACCCATCAACAAATTGTCGATCCATAGATACAGTGTACAATTAGTCCTTATACAACAATGAATGCAATTTCAATGGAAATGGAAACAGTAAAAAATATCACAGTGATACTTTTGCAATAATATCACATTACTTTCATAACTTATAATCAAAATAATGAACGTTATTCATGTATAATAGGCACTCTTAGGGTAACGCTATAATTCTTCAATGAATTTCCATTCTAATTCGTGGTAAGACAACAAAATCCGACCATTTGTGGGCAAATAAAAATAATGTATGAAAAATAATATAAAAATAAAGATTATGTTAATAACGACAAAGACATATATCGTAAGGAAAGTCAAGTCAGCCATTAAAATATAAAGATCGCAAAGCAACAAAATAATTACAATGAAAAAATAATAATTTTGCAAAATAAAAAGCCGTGGGAACTGTAAATTGGGAAACTGTAAACTGCTTCAAAACTTAAAATAAAAGAATATGTGGATGGAATGGATATAAATTAAGTCGTTGTAAGTTAAAATAATAAAATAGAAAATGTAGCTACACCTAGTTTTACTAACTCAAGCCAAATAAAATTAAGGTCTAATCATGTAATAGACATTTACCTTAAGACTAGCAATGATTCAAGATTGTCCTGGAATCGACAACATGTTCATACCATGGGAAGGTGTACTGAGACCGTATTACATGAACTATTCAGTTTTATTGAAAGATCATTATATGCCAATGAATACAATATTACAGCTATTCCAGATATCGAAGGAACATTCAATAACGTCATTCCGGGTTCAGTAGTAAAAGCATTGTCAATTCAAAATGTTGACCAAGGGATACCGGGACTGATAGACGAATTTCTAACGAAGATACTCATTTTAGCATCTCTAGGCCAGCCAGCAGAGGCACTTTCCAAGGAAAAGTCCTATCACCCCTTCTTTTGAGTGTTACTCTAACCGGTTTCCTTAGAAAAAGAAAGTATAAAAGTGGTGATGATACACTAACCCAACATTTGCACATGGACCCAGAGGAATAAAAGTTATATAGATTTCTATACTTATGGCTCCAAATTGGATGGACAAGTGTGTTTTGGAATATGCTTAAGAGCCCTGGCACTCCGAAAATAATACCTAATCGCTGTTGTATTTTTCAGGCTATAAAAAAATTTGGTAATTGCCTAAGATGAAATTTTACAGTGTTGGCACAAATATATACTCACACAGTCAACTTGCAATAAAATCCTTGGACTCTGTGTTCCCCAACTCGATAACTTTCATAGACTTCCCCAAAGCTCTTACCGAAATGCTGAGCAGTACAATATTCATCGGGACACAGGAACACATCGGGGACTGCAAACATGTAGCAACCAGCCCAAAATAATTTAAATTAAAAAAAAAAAAAAAACTTCCAAAAAACTACTAAACAAAAAAATCTCAAAATTTTATTTCTATAGAAAATTTTGTCAACATTAATTTCCTATAGAAAATGTTGTCAAGATTTTATTTGTATAGAAAATTTTGTAAAAATTTTATTTCTATAGAAAATTTTGTCAACATTTTACGTCAATAGAACATTTTGTCAACATTTTTATAGAAAATTTTATAGAAATTTTCTATAGAAAATTTTGTCAATCTTTTATTTCCATAAAAAAATTTGTCAAAATTTTATTTCTATAGAAAACTTTGTCAAAATTTTTTTTTTTTTTTGAAATTTTGTAAAAATTTTATGTCTATAGAAAATTTTGTCAAAATTTTGTTTCTAGAGACAATTTTGTCAAGATTTTATTTCTATAGAAAATTTTGTCAAAATTTTATTTCTATGGAAAATTTTGTCAACATTATTTTTCTATAGAGAATTTTGTCAAAATATTACATCTATAGAAAATTTTGACAAAATTTTATTTCTAAAGTTTTATTAAGGAAGCCACCGTGGTGCAATGGTTAGCATGCCCGCCTTGCATACACAAGGTCGTGGGTTCGATTCCTGCTTCGACCGAACACCAAAAAGTTTTTCAGCGGTGGATTATCCCCCTCAGTAATGCTGGTGACATTTCTGAGGGTTTCAATGCATTTCTAAGTGGTTTCACTGTAATGTGGGACGCCGTTCGGACTCGGCTATAAAAAGGAGGTCCCTTGTCATTGAGCTTAACATGGAATCGGGCAGCACTCAGTAATAAGAGAGAAGTTCACCAATGTGGTATCACAATGGGCTGAATAGTCTAAGTGAATAGTCTAAGTGAGCCTGATACACCGGGCTGCCACCTAACCTAACCTAAGTTTTATCAAACTTTTATTTCTACAGAAAATGTTGTCAAGATTTTATGTCTTTAGAAAGTTTTATCAAAATTTTATTTCTATAGAAAATTTTGTCAAAGTTTTATTTCTATAGAAAATTTAATCAAAATTTTATTTCTATTAAAAATGTTGTCAAAATTTTTAATTCTATAGCAAATTTTGTCAACATTTTATTTCAAAAAAAAAAAAAATTTGTTAAAATTTTATTTATATAGAAAATTTTGCCAAAATTTTATTTCTTTAGAGTATTTTGTCAAAATTTTATGTCTATACAAAATTTTGTCAACATTTTTTGTCTATACACAATTTTGTAAAAATTTTTTCTATAGAAAAATTTTGCAAAGTTTTATTTCTTTAGAAAATTTTGGCGAAATTTAATTTATATCGAAAATTTTATCAAAATTTTATTTCTATTAAAAATGCTGTCAAAATTTTATTTTCGTGGCAAATGTTGTCAACGTTTTATTTCTAAAAAAATTTTTGTTAAAATTTCATTTATATAGAAAATTTTGCCAAAATTTTATTTCTCTAGAAAATTTTGTCAAAATTGTATTTCAATAGAAAATTCATAAGTTTGTCGACTTTTGAACCAGGAAAACAACTTTATATCAGCAAGCGAAATTTACATTCGTATTTTAAGAACATGAAATTTCGGGTCTCTCGACAATTTTTTTCAGGGTTAAAATTTAATTTAATTTAAAATTTTATGTCTATCGAAAATTTTGCCAAATTGTATGTCTATCGAAAATGTTGTCAAAATTGTATGTCTATACAAAATTTTGTCAAAATTTTATTTCTAGAAAATTTTGTCAAAATGTAATTTTTGTAGAAAATGTTGTCAAAATTATATATATATATATAGAAAATTTTGTTAAGATTTTATTTCTACGAAAATTTTTACTAAAATTTTATTTCTATAGAAAATTTTGTTAAGATTTTATTTCTACAAAAATTTTTACTAAAATTTTATTTCTATAGAAAGTTTTATTAAAATTTTATTTCTATAATTTTCTATAGATTTGTTAAAATTTTATTTCTATAGAAAATTTTGTTAAAATTTTATTTCTATAGAAAATTTTGTCCACATTTTATTTCTATAGAAAATTTTGTTAAAATTTAATTTCTATAGAAAATTTTGTTAAAATTTTATTTCTATAGAAAATTTTGTCCACATTTTATTTCTATAGAAAATTTTGTCAAAATTTTATTTCTTTATAAAATTTTGCAAAGTTTTATTGATTTAGAAATTTTGTCGAAATTTTATTTCTATCGAAAATTTTGTCAAAATTTTATGTATATCGAAAATTTTGTTTCTATTAAAAATGTTGTCAAAATTTTATTTCCATAGCAAATTTTGTCAACATTTTATTTCTATAAAAAATTTTGTTAAAATTTTATTTTTCTAGAAAATTTTATCAAAATTTTATTTCTATTAAAAATGTTGTCAAAATTTTATTTCCATAGCAAATTTTGTGAACATTTTATTTTTATAAAAATTTTTATTAAAATTTTATTTCTCTAGAAAATTTGGTCAACATTTTATTTCTATAGAAAATTTTGCTAAAATTTTATGTCTATAGATAATTTTGTCAAAATTTTATTTCTACAGAAAATTTTGTCCAAATATTTGTTTACTATAGAAAATTTTGTCAACATTTTATATATATTGAAAATTTTATGAAAATTTTATATCTATAGATAATTTTGTCAAAATTTTATTTCTATAGAAAATTTTGTCAAAATTTTATGTCTATGGAAATTTTTTCAAAATTTTATATCTATAGAAAGTTTTATCAAAATTTTATTTCTACAGAAAATTTTGTCAAAATTTTATTTAAAAAAAAAATTTTGTTAAAATTTTATTTCTATAGAAAATTTTGTCCACATTTCATTTCTATAGATAATATTGTCAACTTTTTATTTTTATAGAAAATTTTGTCAAAATTGTATTTCTATAGAAAATTCAGAAATTTATCGACTTTTGAACAAGGAAAAAATCTTTATATCAGCATTTTTGCTAAGCGTAATTCACATTCGTATTTGATATTTATAGAATATTTTATCAAAATTTTGTGTCTATAGAAAATTTTGCCAATATATTCTATCTATAGAAAATTTTGGTAATATTTTATTTCTATAGAAGATTTTGTTAAAATTTTATTTCTATAGAAAATTTTGTCAAATTTTTTTCTATAAAAAATGCACAAGTTTATCGACTTTTGAACAAGGAAAAAACTTTATATTAGCAATTTTGCTAAGCGAAATTCACATTCGTATTTTAAGAACATGAAATTTTTGGTCTCACATGACATAGTTACTAGAGCCCCACCCTATGGAGGAGAATATAATTAATATGTTCTAATAAACGAAATTAAAATAGTCAATTTATATATATAGCTTTTGTTTTATTAAATATATTTTAGATGTATATGTCACTTACATGGCTTTAGTCGTGATTAAACTCGCTACCCTCAAAAATCATAAACGTGCACCATATGTCATACCAGGATTACTTCTTTACTTTCAAATCCTCATTTAATCACTCATTGTGCTTCTTCAGACATTTGCAAACCCCAAACTCTGCCAAACAACCTTCAATCACTGCTGCCGTAGTTGTGTTTAGCACGATTAAAATTGTTTGTTGTTAATATAAGTTTACATTAATAATCAGACCATCACCAAATGCTTTTGAATATTTTCCAAAAATAGTTGAGAGTACAACATAACAATATTGATAATCAAAACCATAAAGCAAACATATTCATAACCATCAAACAAAAAAAAAATATATTAAAATCATTTCCATTTGAGTTGAAATAGTTAGCAATGAATAAGGACAAAAGAGTAAGCGATAAAAAGGATTTTTCAGGTAACAATAACACTAAACAAAATCAATTGGGAAAAAGAGCTTCAAAAATTTTATCAAAAAAAAAATAAATATAATAATAAAGTTATAATTTATTTAAATACCTATTTACTTTATAAAATACTAATGTTTTCAATTTTTCCATTCTTCCCCCCTTTAGGACCTAAACCTGGACCACCACGTAATCTAACGGTTACAGAAGTCTCCAATGGGTTTCTCATCTCATGGCAAGCACCACTGGAGCGTGCTCATATCGTGAAATTCTATACAATAAAATATCGAACTGATGCCCAATGGAAAACTCTGAATCGGGGGCAAATACGACCAGAGGAGACCCAGTATTTAGTTAAGAATTTAGTTGGCGGTCGTACGTATTATTTTCGCGTTTTAGCCAATTCGGAAAAATCTTATGAATCCAGCGATGAGGTGAAATTTCCGGTTCCGGCCCGTGTCAAGCATAAAGCAATAACAGCCGGTGTCGTTGGGGGCATCCTGTTTTTTATAGTTGCGATCATTTTATCGGTTTGTGCCGTAAAAATTTGCAATAAACGTAAACGACGAAAACAGGAAAAAGGTAAACCCAAACAATGACAATATACCAAAAAAAAAGCATTGAAATGGTTTTCTCTTCTCTATTCTAACAAAAAAATATGATTTTTCTTTTGCACTTTTGGTTCTTCTTAATGATTTCTGTTGTGATAATTAATATTTACAATAACATTGTGTGTTTGATTTATTCCCTTTTTTTCTAAATCCAAGCTAAATCATATTATGCATTATTAAATTGGAAACAGAATATAAATAAATAAGTGTTTAGGAATTTTGAACATATATTCTAGATTATTGGAAATAAAAGACAGTATCATCAATAAAAATTATAAAACAAATATCATAAAATTTGATTAAACTTCAAGTTATAATCTCTTAAAAATCCAAAAAGAAGCAAATAAACAAATAACCGTTCGTCTCTGATTAATGGAGAACTTTCAGCTCAAAAATTTGGAAATTAGGAAAGGAATTTGGACAAAAATGTTCTCCCAAAAGATGTTCATTATTTTAACTATACAGGAAGTTCTTTTAGTTCAGTATATTAGATCAACGATTTGTTGAAAAAGTGATAACTCCCTTTTAGAAAAATTGCGAAACTACACTGAAAAAAATATTGTCGTGAGGTCAAAGATTTCATGTCTTTAAAATACGAATACAAATTTTGCTTAGCATAGAAGACGCATTCCTCTAAAATAAAGTTATTTTCCTTGTCCAAAAGTCGATAAACTTTTCAATGAAGTCGTATTGTCTTTATAATTAAGTGATTTGACTTAAAAATGGGTATCTTAACATGAAAGAAAAAATTTATAGGCTAAGGTCAACTTGACTTTAATAATTCAGAAAAATTCTTTAAATTTAATGAAATTGTCTTTAAATTTGTTGTCTTTTTGCATCTTGACTACAAAGCAAAAAATCGTTCAAATGTAGGACATGTTTTTCAAAACTTTATTTTAAAGAAGTTTTTTACTTCAAACATAGCATAATTTCTACTGGAAGTCGAGTACTAATTTGGAAAATAAAGTTGCCGCTAACTCGTTTTTACTCGTTTCATAGCATATGAAGAAAAAAAGCTGAGAAAGCGAAAAATTAAAATTTGCTTCCTAGAAGCAAGTACACAAAACCTAAATTTAAAAGAGAATTGTGTCTTAAAAGTATCCTTACTTGTATTCTCCGTTTCTTTGGCTCGGAATCAATACCAAATTTTTTAAAGTAAAGACAAAATCTTTGGAACCGAGTATGCTTTTTTTCAGTGTATTTGAAAGAATGACACAAATATTATGAGTTTGTTCTAAAGGTACAGCTTTAAAAGCTATTTCACAGGAAATTCTTGTTTTTGTAGTCGTACGGTAAAAATTATTAACCCTCTAATGCCCAATCCCGCCTTTAGGCGGGCTTCATTAAATAACGAAGCTCTTAGTAAAACAAGCCTTAAGACAACAAAAATGTGTAAAATAAAATGAAAACTTAGGTGAAAGTGTTCAAGAGGCTTTGCAGCACATATTGAATTTTACCGAATACATTTTTCTTGTTTAGTTTTCTTGCTTTTGTGTCGTTAACACTTAATATTTAATCAGCTGGCAAAAAATTGGGGCAATAGAGGGTTAATAATTTTTCAAATCCATAAAGAGTATTTTCACAACCTATTGGCTTTTATAGAACATCTAAGAATTTTGTAAAAAAAATATATTCTAAGAGATTGGAAACTTTGTAAATTTTGAACTAGTATATACAGCCGACAGTTCAGCCAGATTGAATCTTATATACCCTCCATCAAGGATTACGTACCATTTCCCAATGGTACCATAAAACACCTTAATCTTAACATTTTCCTCTAAAATGTAAGTTAGTCTATATGGAGTATAAGTTAGACAAAAAGGCAAATAAAATTCCTAAACAAAGTCACTTTAGTTCCTGATCGGTCTACATAGAGGAGTCTATATACATTACGAACGAATGTTGCCCTTGTGTGTAGAATTGAAACGAGGAACCCTTTTTAAGTCATTCGTTGTTCCCGTTCCCGATACTATTCGGCATTTATTGATCATTACGGCAGGCCACAATTGATGGTGTCTGACTTCTGGTGGCCAATCGAAGGTGTACACTGCAGCATGGATTTCGATCAAACCTGGCGGTCATTTTTCGGATCGTTTCTGGTGTTGTTGCCATTTCCGTTCGTTCAACTTTTTGGACGCAATGAAAAGTACCGGTAACACGATAAAAAGCAATGGCATGATAAACGAAGCCTCTTGGAGGAGCAAAGTCTCTTGGAGGAGCAAAATTAATCCGATCCGGTTGAAAATTCGTACGTGGCGTTAGTATATGGTCTCTAACAACCATGAAAAAGTTCGTCCATATCGGTCTATAATTATATATAGCCCCCATATAAACCGATCCCCAGATTTGGCTTGCGGATCCTCTTAGAAGGCGCAAATTTTATCCGATCCGGTTGAAAATTGGTATGTAGTGTTAGTATATGGTTAGTATATGGTGGGAGCCACCGTGGTGCAATGGTTACCTTGCCCGCCTTGCATACACAAGGTCGTGGGTTCGATTCCTACTACGACCGAACACCAAAAAGTTTTTCAGCGGTGGATTATCCCACCTCAGTAATGCTGGTGACATTTCTGAGGGTTTCAAAGCTTCTCTAAGTGGTTTCACTGGAATGTGGAACGCCGTTCGTACTCGGAGGTCCCTTGTCATTGAGCTTAACATGGAATCGGGCAGCACTCAGTGATAAGAGAGAAGTTCACCACTGTGGTATCGGAATGGACTGAATAGTCTAAGTGAGTCTGATACATCAGGCTGCCACATAACCTAACCTAGTATATGGTCTCTAACGACCATGCCAAACTTGGTCCATATCGGTTCATAATTATATATAGCACCCATATAAACCGATCCCCAGATTTGATCTCGGGAGACTCTTGGAGGAGAAAGTTTCGTCCGATTAAATTCAAATTTGATATTTTGTTTAAGTATATGGACACTAGCAATCACACAAAAATTAGCCCATATCGGTCCATAATTATATATAGCCCCATATAAACCAGTCTTCAGATTTGACCTCCAGAGCCTTTTGGAGATGCCAAATCCATCCGATCCGTGGTGTTAGTATATGATCTTTAATAACCTTGCCAAAATTGGTCCATATCGGTTCATATAAAATATAGCACCCACACGCAGAGAAGGAATATGATCACCTCAACCATGTTTCAAGAGCAAAATGTTATTATTGGATGGTGACCATGTAACATGTTTATGGCAAAAATGTTCTTTTCTCGACAAAAATAATATGCTTGCCGAAATCAGACACATAATCTCCGAGAAAATAACATGGTTGCGACAAACATGTTACATGGTCACCATTCAAAAATAACATTTTGCTCTTGAAACATGGTTGAGGGTATCATATTCCTTCTCTGGGTGCATATAAACCGATCACCAGATTTGACCTCAGGAGCCTCTTGGAGGAGCAAAATTCATCAGATCCCGTTGATATTTGGTACGCGGTGTTAGTATACGGTCACTAACAACCATGCAAGAATTGGTCTGTATCGGTCCATAATTATAATGCCCCCATATAAACCTATCCCCAGATGTGAACTTCAGAGCCTCTTGGAGGAGCAAATTTCATCCGATCCAGTTGAAATTTTGTACATGGTATTAGTGTAGGTCTCTAACAACTATGCGAAAATTGGTCCATAATTATATATAGCCACCATATAAACCGATCCCAAGATGTGAACTTCAGAGCCTTTGGAGGAGCAAAATTCATCCGATCGGGTGGAAATTTGGTACGTGATGTCGGTATAGGTCTCTAACAACTATGCAAGAATTGGTCCATATCGGTCCATAATTATATATAGCCCTCATTTAAACCGATCCCCAGATTTGAACTCCGAAGCCTCTTGGAGGCTGTAAACCCATCCCCAGATTTGGCTCCGGTTGAAATTTGGAAAATGTTGTTAGTATATGGTCTCTAACAACCGAGCCAGAATTGGTCCATATCGGTTCATAATTACATATAGCCACCATATAAACGGTTCTCCATATTTGACCTCCGGAGACTCTTGGAGGGGCAAAATTCATCTGATTCGGTATAAATTTTGTACATGGTGTTAGTATATGGTCTCTAACAACCATGCAAAAATTGGTCCATATCGGTTCATAATTATATATAGCCCCCATACAAGATAAGACCTCCGGAGCCTCTTGGAGGAGCACATTTCATCTGATCCGGTTGAAACAATTTAGAAGACTTACAATTTAGAAGACTATGTTAATTTAGAAGACCCAAGTATTTCAGTTGTGGATGCCAGTCTTTCGTAGAAGTTTCTACGCAATCCATGGTGGAGGGTACATAAAATTCGTCCTGGCCGAACTTACGGCCAGGCCCTAGAAGATTTGAAGAAGTTTTAAGATACCTTGCCCTCGGTAAGTAATACCATAACTCAAGTAATTCGATTGTGGATGACATGGATCGGGTGAAAGTTCGGCATATGCGGTCTGCAACTAAAAGTGGTCCGATATAACCCATTTGCAAACCATCCGTCATTTTTGGATATTTTCAATTAATTAATTCCCAAAAAATTTACTTTGCCATCGTGGTGCAATGGTTAGAATGCCCGCCTTGCATACACAAGGTCGTGTGTTCGATTCCTGCTACGACCGAACACCAACAAGTTTTTCAGCGGTGGATTATCCCACCTCAGTAATGCTGTTGACATTTCTGAGGGTTTCAAAGCTTCTCTAAGTGGTTTCTCTGCAATGTTGAACGCCGTTCGGACTCGGCTATAAAAAGGAGGTCCCTTGCCAATGAGCTTAACATGTATTCGGGCAGCACTCAGTGATAAGAGAGAAGTTCACCACTGTGGTATCACAATGGACTGAATAGTCGAAGTGAGCCTGATACATCGGGCTGCCACATAACCTAGCCTAACCTAGTATAATTCTCTAAATACTTGAATACAGTTTATGGAAAATAGTTTCTATCCTTAGAAATGCATCTTTCAGTTCTTGCAGATTTAAAAATTTAGAACAATATTTTCTTTTCAGTATAAGACTAATTATTCAAAATGAAACAGCTTGGATTTAAAAAAAAAAAAAAATATATAAAATATACACACTATGCAGTTTGAGGTTTACAAAAAAATATATAAATTTTCTTTTAAAAAATCGTAACATTAAATTAACTAAATCCATTAAAGCAAAATGTTACTAAATTAGAAAACCATTGAATTTTATATTAAATGACCAAGAAGAACCTTTTGTTAATTATTGAAAAACAAAAATATATATTGATAACCAATATTTATCAATTAAAGTCAATTTTAATTATATCAATATTCAATATAATCCCAACTATTTCCCCCCACGTTCCTCTTTATATGTTTTTATTTCATTAAATATTAATAATATAATATTTTTCTTTTTGGTTTTTGCCACTTATTTATTTTGTATTTAATTGGATGCTTTAGTTATTATATTTATTTATTAATAATACCCTTTCGTTTCTTTTGTTTAATTATTTTATTTATTTTCACATTAAGTTTTGTAATGGTTAGTAGAGAGTACGAGTATTTATACGAAATGAGGCATAACAAACCATATCAATAGGCTGCATGCATCCCCACTCATTAACATTCACCCATATTCACCTGACCCACCACCAGTCATTTCGTTATTCGTTCATTCTCTATTCACTCACTGAATCATTCATTAGGTATTTATGTGCAGATTGTTTATTTTTAATTATCCGGAAATATTTATTTTTATATTTAATTTTTCTAAATATTGAGCATTTTCCATAAGAGTTCAATTGTTCAATTGGACCATCGTTTCATGCAAATACAATGTGAAATAGAATTATGAAATATTTTCATACATAATTAATTTAATTGAAATTCCAAGTGGTATACACTGCAATAATTACACTAATAAATGTAGTTGAAAAATATTATTATTGTGCATATAGTGCATTTATAGGTCAATATAGGTAGTCTTCTTATTATGATGCTTTGAATGGCTTATGAAATGTCAATTAATACTCATATGTAAAGGGTGATTCTTTTGAGGTTAGGATTTTCATGCATTAGTATTTGACAGATCACGTGGGATTTCAGACATGGTGTCAAAGAGAAAGATGCTCAGTATGCTTTGACATTTCATCATGAATAGACTTACTAACGAGCAACGCTTGCAAATCATTGAATTTTATTACCAAAATCAGTGTTCGGTTCGAAATATGTTTCGCGCTTTACGTCCGATTTATGGTCTACATAATCGACCAAGTGAGCAAACAATTAATGCGATTGTGACCAAGTTTCGCACTCAGTTTACTTTATTGGACATTAAACCAACCACACGAATGCGTACAGTGCGTACAGAAGAGAATATTGCGTCTGTTTCTGAGAGTGTTGCTGAAGACCGTGAAATGTCGATGAATGAAATGTCGCAGCAATTGGGTTTGTGTTATTCGACCACATGGAAGATTTTACGCAAAGATCTTGGTGTAAAACCGTATAAAATACAGCTCGTGCAAGAACTGAAGCCGAACGATCTGCCACAACGTCGAATTTTCAGTGAATGGGCCCTAGAAAAGTTGGCAGAAAATCCGCTTTTTTATCGACAAATTTTGTTCAGCGATGAGGCTCATTTCTGGTTGAATGGCTACGTAAATAAGCAAAATTGCCGCATTTGGAGTGAAGAGCAACCAGAAGCCGTTCAGGAACTGCCCATGCATCCCGAAAAATGCACTGTTTGGTGTGGTTTGTACGCTGGTGGAATCATTGGACCGTATTTTTTCAAAGATGCTGTTGGACGCAACGTTACGGTGAATGGCGATCGCTATCGTTCGATGCTAACAAACTTTTTGTTGCCAAAAATGGAAGAACTGAACTTCGTTGACATGTGGTTTCAACAAGATGGCGCTACATGCCACACAGCTCGCGATTCTATGGCCATTTTGAGGGAAAACTTCGGAGAACAATTCATCTCAAGAAATGGACCGGTAAGTTGGCCACCAAGATCATGCGATTTGACGCCTTTAGACTATTTTTTGTGGGGCTACGTCAAGTCTAAAGTCTACAGAAATAAGCCAGCAACTATTCCAGCTTTGGAAGACAACATTTCCGAAGAAATTCGGGCTATTCCGGCCGAAATGCTCGAAAAAGTTGCCCAAAATTGGACTTTCCGAATGGACCACCTAAGACGCAGCCGCGGTCAACATTTAAATGAAATTATCTTCAAAAAGTAAATGTCATGGACCAATCTAACGTTTCAAATAAAGAACCGATGAGATTTTCCAAATTTTATGCGTTTTTTTTTTTAAAAGTTATCAAGCTCTTAACAAATCACCCTTTATTTGACCTGAATCCTAATTGGATATTGCATGAAGTGTCATTGCTATTACTGGAGAAAGTTTTAAATAAATGGACAATTTTCTATTTGGAATTAATGGCTTCAAACTTCACTACTAGCATCTTATTAATCCTACCTTTTTAAAGGTAGTAAGATATTGGGCAGATGTATCTGCATACAGGTAGATTTATCTCCCTCAAAGGTGTTCACACCTTCTAAGAATCTCAGCTACCTGTTATCTTACACCACCATATAAAATACCTTTGGTTTAATGTTTGAGAGATCATAGGTTTTAGTATCTAATTGACTTCAGAAGAGTACACAACATCAGAAAAAATGTGTGGAATATTTCGTAAGAAAAAGAGTAAGTCAAGTGTTGATGTGAGAATCAAGTGAAAATGAGTATTATTACTCTAAACAAGAGCATCTCTTTGTTTTGAATTGACGAAGTGTTATTGTTACAACAACCCCTAATAGACAAAAGTAACCAGAAAATATAGTGATGCGTGAATACAAACAAATTGTGCTCTCTTTAAGAGAATGGGGGATATTCGATTAATCCACAATGTGTTTAAAGAAAAAAACTCCAAATAAATTCAATGTTAACAAGTAAAGGATACACAATAAAATATTTCTCAAAGTATATTAGTGATGCTTATCTATAGAGCAGTTTATTACTATATATTACAATCTGCTCACACCAAAGCAGGACTTTATATAATCTTACAACATTGTTTAGACTCCGAAGATTATGGATCACTTATTTAAAAGGGAGATATTCGATAAAGTGTTTAAAGAAAAAATTAAAAAAAATCATTGCTAACAAGTATAAGATTCACAATAAACTATTTCTCAAAGTAAATCGGTGATGTTTCTCTATAGAATAGTTGATTGATTATTATATTATAAACTGCCCACACCGAAAAAGGAGTTTATATCCTCTACACCTTTGTATAGTTTCAAAATATTGTGGTTCACTTGTGTAAAAGGGACCCTGAGGTATAAGGCAATCGGTTTTGGGATGTCCGTCCGTTGTTCCATCTATTTTTTATTCACACAATAAAGTTCCCAATTTTTATCAAATGTCTCAAGCTTCTCATCAAGAAGTGTTTTTCCTTGGATACACAGAAAAAATATCAACAAAATATTTCCAAAATTATTTGAGACAGTGCGGTATTGCAACAATCCGTCAAAATCAGTTCCATATTTCTTAGATGCTCTGGAGACCTTTGATTCCAGCTATGATCGGGTTATTGAGGAATGTCCTTGCCCAAAGAAATATATGTCGATCAGCCATACTGAAGTATGACAAACAACTATACCAAAAAACTTGTTGAAGAAAAGCCCAATAATAAAAATCACAAAAGAACTTATAGGAAGAAAGACAAGATTTAGCTATTTTCCTCGGCCCTTCCAATCATACCGACTACGTGGTACCATTTCGTATATACTGTAATACAATAATGTGGGAAAAGATTTTTTAATTTTTAATGTCACAAATAACATAAAATTTTAGAATCATTTTAGATTTGTTTGAAATGGCTAACTTTGGCGTGAATTATAGCCTCCAAACGGCTGTGGAATTTTGCCACTTTCAAGGCGAAGCAGAGTCTTCAGAAGATCGACACTTTGGTATTTTTACTTACTCTCCAAAATTCCAATAGATTGAGATCCGGAGATTTAGGTGGACATCGTACGGTCCAAAAGCAAAAATGTCGGAAATAATATCAAATTTAAGATTTGTTTTTAATTATCTACCATTGGCCTTTAAACGCCTCAAAAATCATCACATTCTACACGAAAGTGGCTCTGCGGTACTTTGGCTATACATTATTATATAGCTATTCATAGTTATACCACATGTGGCCATGGGCAGCGAAAGTATACATTTTCAACTGACCTTTTTGGCAAGTGAATACGATCAGTTTTTTTGTTCACAAGCTGATCAATTTGGAATAGCTTCTCATTGGAGAAAACCAAATTTGACAACTGGCCACTTTCGTGCAAGCGAAGCAGCTCCGTGGATCTTTTCAATTTACATTTTTGTGTTTCGGTGAGCTCTTGTACTTTTTGGAACTGCAGTGGCTCCAGTGCAAGCCCGTTTTCCAATATGTGTTTCACCCGTTCTCGCAATATGTTCAGCCCATAAGCATGTTTCCTAATACTGCGCCGAGAATTTCAAACAAATCTGCCTTTCGATTTTTTGTTAATTTCTAGTGTGCTTACCGTTCTTTTTTGGTTCACTTTTTGGGCGCGATGTAATCCTGACAGTATTGTGGTAAGGAAAAACAAAAGATTTATTCACGCCTAAATGATTGAATGTTCTAGCGATATCTACATGTGGGTTTTCAGCCAAATATAAAGTACTTACAATCTCACGCTAGAATTTCATTATGGATAACAATAAAATTAACTGTCACTGAAATATATCTGTCAGAAAAGCGCTTTAGAAACTATGAAGTGCCACAAGCACTTAGTATCCCATGAGTTATTGTACCATGTCGGAAAGGGAAACCCTTCAATCGTTGGAATGCCAAACACTTGAGCTATTTAGCTCAGCTGACTGCCAATACTATATTCTAAGTTTATGTCACTCTATCCTCCCCGGTAGAATATTGATGCTAACATTGGTTTAATGTCGACATTTATTAACCACCTTGGTGCAATGGTTAGCATGCTCGCCTTGCATGCACAAAGTCTTAGGTTCGATTTCTGCATCGACCGAACACCAAAAAGTTTTTTCAGCGGTGGATTATCCCACCTCAGTAATGCTGGTGACATTTCTGAGGGCTTCAAAGTTTCTCTAAGTCGTTTCACTTCAATGTGGAATGCCGTTCGGACCCTGCTATAAAAAGTAGGTCCCTTGCCATTGAACTTAACATGGAATCGGGCAGCATTCAGCGAGAAGTTCACCAATGTGGTATCACAATGGACTGAATAGTCGAAGTGAGCCTGATACATCGGGCTGCCACCTAACCTAACCACACAGTACCATATGTAGGGCAGTCTCCAATATTCTTCCTTTAATATAGACGCGTTGGCGAAATTTCACAATTTGCTGGGGATTTTGCTTTTTATCAAGAAACCTACTCATTTTCAGGCTACGGGCGAAATAATTGTCATTTCCCTACGCGGAATCGATCATCCCCAGGACTAGTCCCTACACTGAGACAAATATTGTCGTGACGCCAAAGAATTCATGTCCTTAAAATGCGAATGCGAATTTTGATTAGCATAGAAGACGCACTTCTCTGATATAAAGTTTTTTTCTTTGTCCAAAAGTTGATACACTTTTCAATTAAGTCGTTTTTCTTATAATTCAAAATGGGTGTCAACATGTAAGATTTTTTTTTTTTTGAATAAAATCAACTTTTAAACACGTTTTTACTTCAAACATAGCATAATTTGTACTGGAAGTCGAGTCTGAATTTGGAAATGAAAGTTGTAGTTAACATGGGTTTAAAGGACTTGTGAAGAAAACAAACTAATAAAACGAAGAATTCATATTTCCTAGAATGAAGAACGCAAAATGCAAATTTAAACGAGAATTGTGTATTTAAAGTATCCTTACGTGAATTCTCTGCTTCTTCGGCTCGCAATCAATGGCAAACTCTTTAGAGTAAACACAAAATCTTTGGAAGCGGGCATGCTTTTTTTCAGTGTAATGTGTAGGGACAAGTCCCAGTTCTGGTCAACACGTATGGTAGGGACCGGTTACTTTAACATGGGTTTGTCATTAAAGGGGTAAATTAACACTTTAGGACACGAATTGGTTTCGCCTCTGCGGAACCTGTTTCATTTTGACCATCCGTATGCCACCAGAAAGGAAAAGTAGTTAGAATATGTTAAACAATTTTTTCCGATATTTTTATACCCTCCACCAAAAGGGGGGGGGGATATTAACATTGTCATACCGTTTGTAACACATCGAAATATTGTTCTAAGACCCCATAAAGTATATATATTCTGGGTCGTGGTGAAATTCTGAGTCGATTTGAGCATGTCCGTCCGTCTGTTGAAATCACCATAACTTTCGAACGAAACAAGCTATCGACTTGAAACTTGGCACAAGTAGTTGTAATTGATGTAGGTCGGATGGTATTGCAAATGGGCCATATAGGTCCACTTTTATGTATAGGTCCCATATAAACGGACCCCCAAATTTGGCTTGCCGATCCTCTAAGAGAAGCAAATTTTATCCGATCCGGCTGAAATTTGGTATATGGTGTTGGTATATGGTCTCTAGTAACTATGCACAAATTGGACAACATCGGTCAATAATTATATATAGCCCCCATATAGACCGATCCCTCGATTTGGCTATCGGAGTCTTTAAGAGAAGCAAATTTCATCCGATACGGCTGAAATTTGTACATGGTGTAGGCATATGGTCTCCAATAACTATGCAAAAATTGGTCCACATCGTTCAATAATTATATATAGCCCCCATATGGACCGATCCCCCGATTTGGCTTGCGGAGCCTCTAAGAGAAGCAAATTTCATCCGATCCGGCTGAAATTTAGAACATGGTTTTAGTATATGGCCTCAAACACCCATGCAAGAATTGGTCGAAATCGCACCATAATTATATATAGCCCCCATATAAACCGATCCCCAGATTTGACCTCCGGTGCCTTTTGGAGAAGCAAAATTCATCCGATCTGGTTGAAATTTGGTACGTGGTGGTAGTATATGATATTTAACAACCATGCCAAAAGTGGTCCATATCAATCCATAATCATATATTCCCCCCATATAAACCGATCCCCTGATTTGGTTTTGGAACCTCTTGGATGAGCAAATTTCATCCGAGTAAGTTGAAATTTGGTACATTGTGCTAGTATATGGCCGTTAACTGGGTCCATATCGGTCTATAGTTATATATAGCCCTCAAATAAATCGATCCCCAATCACACAAAAAGTGGTCCATAATTGTATATAGCCCACATATAAGCGACCCATGTTTCAATTCTGGCCCTCTACGTACCGTGCAAAAGTCCATATCGATTCGTAATTCTTTGTAGACTTACCTATACATACCTTTTTTTTAATATATACCACGTATGGCCTAACTAACAATTTAGAAAACGATGTTAAGAAGTTTTAAGATACCACAACCCAATTAAGTCGATTGTGGACGACAGTCTTTCGTAGAAGTTTCTACGCAATCCATAGTGGAGGGTACATAAAATTCGGCCTGGCCCAACTTACAGCCGTATATACTTTTTTTTTGTAGAAAATGTATAGATCGAAGGATTTTAATAGAGAGCATAAAAATCAATATATTACATGATAATTTAAAAATTGCGACAACTTTCAAATATAAAATTGAACTGGTACCACAGCTCTGATACACAGAAAAAAATTTCACTAACATTTTTCCATTTAAGATGCCAATTATAAAATTCGCTAAAAGCGGTTTCAGTTGTTTAATGTTAATGACAAAATTGTTTAACATTACGAAATGTTTAAATCGGTAACCAAAATGTGATTAGATTTGCCATCAATGATTGGTTATACAGTAACAGATTGCCATTGATAAGGGAAGTTTTCATTGCATTGTATTTTAACTAATGTCCAGAAAGTATGATTTTCAATTTCAAAGGCATTCTTTCTTTCAATTTAATTTTTAGCGCCGGTTTTTAATTGTCTTCTTATTATATATCGTGTCGATAAAACAGCTATTTTCATGAAAAAAATTTACTGACCATTAAGATATAGTTTTGGTGGAAAAACATCATTTCATTATTCATGGGACTTACTTTTTTTCTCAAAAAAGAAAACAAACTGTTTCATATTAATTAAATATTTCGGTTTAATTTTTGGTTTTGGTTTTGTTTTTATTTATTTTTATTTTTTCATTTAATTTGTTTTGTAAGCCATTTCATAGTTTCATTTATTGAAATATTTATGGCATGCTATAAACCATATATCTCATATCAACGAGCTTTCATACATGCGCATACATACATACACATACAAACATCATCATTTCATATTATCATATATGTTTTTTGTATTATATTTATAGATGGTCATTTGCATACAAGCAAAAATAGATATAGGGTCGTAGAGCAAGGGAGTAATGAAAAAGGATATGGAGGACAAAGCTTACATAGAAAAAACAAATATGTTTACACAAATTGTTATCCTTAATTCTCTCTACTCCCTAGCTACGCCCCTGTATGCTATTTATACATGCATATATATTTATAAAAAAATAAATTAAACTAAAATGAAGAGAAAAACCTCCTACATTCTCTGTAGTCGATCATGCATAACATAATAAATATTTTAGTTATTTCATTCAAAAACATAAATGCTTCATATCTCCATAACATTTTCAGCTATGCAGTCATATAACTAACCAAGCATATTGCAGTTTTACTCGCGAAAAAAAAAATTGTTGAGTAAAAAACGAAACTGCTAACAATACACAAAAAATGCCAATAAATAAATGTTTTCCCCTAAAAATTTAGTGAAAAACAGCAGAGCAAATTGCCCAAACAGTGAAATTGAAAAAGAAATTAAAAATATTATGATAAAATATAAAAAATATTTATTTTTTAAATTTATTGAGAATTATTTTTTTGCATTTAATTTTTTTTTTGTTTTTTTTTTATATATATCCTTTATAATTTATATGCAACAATTTAAAACGCTATTTCTTACAGAACATTAAAAAAGCACCACAATTTTATGGTTTACATTTTATTTTGAATTGCCAATAATTTTAGGTTTTAATTCTGTTTTTTTTTTTTGTCTAATTCTTAAAAACAATAACTAAACCAAAACAACAATATAAACCATAACCTGTTTTAACAAATACACATATCTATGGAAATTTGGTTTTAATTTATATGTGAGATATTCCATAACAAATCGAATGATATGACTAAACCAAAATATATTTTTATTTTTTTGCCAAAAATATTAATTTACCAATTCGATTTTTATATCCTACATCATGGATTCTAAGTTTTACTTGAATATTTTAAAAATCTCAGATGTCCCACAATATTTGGCTACTTTGGATATAGTTTTTCTTGATGTTGATATGGTGGATGCATAAAAACTTCCCAACCAAGCTTTTGGCAGATCTCTATTGACGTAGGTGGCCTGTCATTATCCTGATGAAGAACCGGGACAAATTTTTGACTTGGTCACCTCCTCCGCCAGTTACTAACAACTTCAGAAAGGGGTAAATTTTCTGGATACTGTCATAAATCATAGACACTAATTGAGGTTGTTTTGTAGAGCTTATTTTCTTATTCAAATTATTTCAGAAGAATATTTGAGCAATCTTCAGATCATGGGTAATATGATGGTCGAACTCCTTGATTTTATCAACATTTTTTGCACTTCCAGAGAGTAGTGCATCTTGGATGTCGAAATTATCGTAATAGATTCAAGAAATGAAAGACTGTTATAGTATTCGGACAATAAATGCCCATTCACATTTTCAGCATTTTCGCTCTGAGATACTCCCCCTGAGGTACTATCACTGATGACATACCATCACCGGTATTAGATTTGGTTAATTAATAGTGACAGCCCATTATTTTGGATCATGAATTTATCAACATTTTTTTGCACTTCCAGAGAGTGGTGCATCTTGGATATCGAAATTACCGAAATAGATACAAGAAATGAACATTTCTTGTGAAGGACTGTTATAGTATTTGGACAATAAATGCTTATTCACATTTTCAGCGTTTTCGCTATGAGATACTCCCCCTGAGGTACTATCACTGATGACATGCCACCACCGGTGTTAGATTTGGTTATTATTAGTGGCAGCCCATTATTTTGGATCACTTAAGACTACTCGCTACATACCAAAATTTGCCAAAAAATTGTACCAAAACTACCAAAAAAGGATGTCAAAATTTTATTATATCTATGGAAATATTGTCAAACTGTTAAATTCCTATAGAAAATTTCCTCAAAAAATTATTTCTACAGAAAATTTTCTCAAAATTTTATTTCCATAGACAATTTTGTCAAAATCTTATTTTTATAGACAATTTTGCTAGAAATTTATTTCTATAGAAAATTTTGTCAAACTGTTATCTTCCTATAGAAAATTTTCTCAAAATTTTATTTCTAAAGAAAATTTTGCCAAAAAATTTTTTTCTATAGAAAATGTCCTCCAAAAATTATTTCTATAGAAAATTTTCTCAAAATTTTATTTCCATAGACAATTTTGTCAAAATCTTATTTTTATAGACAATTTTGCTAAAAATTTATTTCTATAGCAAATTTTGTCAAACTGTTATCTTCCTATAGAAAAGTTTCTCAAAATTTTATTTCTAAAGAAAATTTTGCAAAAAAAAAAAATTTGCTATAGAAAATTTCCTCAAAAAATCATATCTATAGAAAATTTTCTCAAAATTTTATTTCCATAGACAATTTTGTCTAAATCTTATTTTTATAGACAATTTTGCTAGAAATTTATTTCTATAGAAAATTTTGTCAAACTGTTATCTTCCTATAGAAAAGTTTCTCAAAATTTTATTTCTAAAGAAAATTTTGCCAAAAATTTTTTTCTATAGAAAATTTCCTCACAAAATCATTTCTATAGAAAATTTTCTCAAAATTTTATTTCCATAGACAATTTTGTCTAAATATTATTTTTATAGACAATTTTGCAAAAAATTTATTTCAATAGAAAATTTTGTCAAACTGTTATCTTCCCATAGAAAATTTTCTCAAAATTTTATTTCTAAAGAAAATTTTGCCAACAATTTTTTTTTTCTATAGAAAATTTCGTCAAAATTTTATTTTTGTATAGATAACTTTGTCAAAGATTTATTTCTATAGAAAATTTTTTCAACATTTTTTCTTATAGAAAATTTTCTCAAAATTCTATTTCTATAGAAAATTTTCTCAAAATTTTATTTCTATAGACAATTTTGTCAAAAATTTATTTCTATAGAAAATTTTATTTCTTTAGAAACCTCACAGTTGGAGCGGAATATTTTGCAAAATCTACCAAATCATCAAGAATTCTACGAATAGTAAAAAAACAACAAAATTCTGGTAGATTTCTACCAACTGTGGCAACCGTGATTGTGATACAATAGGCATGGAACTGCTCTCTTATATCTGGGCTTGAACCCATGACCCTTTATATACAAAGCGGGTATGCTAACCATTGCACTATGGCGGCTCCCATCATCAGGGTCACTGAGGGATTATCAAACAGCTAAAAATATTTTTGGTTAGGCAATATCAGCGATTTAATTCGCCATATTATATTATTCCCGATTTGTCTGTATTATCCTCAGGAAAAATCTCTTTGTTTTTCCAGTTTTTAATGAATACACTGGAAAATGTATTTACTATTTTTTGACCTTAATATACGAATGGGAGTTTTGCTTGATGCAAAGTTTTTCTTTATCAAAAATCTATAAACCTTTCAATGAATGCGTTATGTATTTAGAGATAGGAGATTCGACTTGAGTATCTTTACATAAAAGAAATATCCGTTAAACAGAGGTCAATTTGCCCAAGAATATGGCAGAAGAAACGAATAAATTCAAATTTGTTTCCCAACATCAAGTAAGCAAAACTTAGATTTAAAGGAGAATTGTGTCTTATGGCGATTTCGATTGGAGAAAAATGTGCAACATTGATTGCCAAATATTATTTATTATTATTTATTAATAGATTAACAATTCATAATTCTTAAAATACATATAAATTTGTAAGTTAATCTATATATGACGTAGCAGTTCCGCTGTATGTCATATTACTTAATTATAATTCTGTTTAATGGACATATTCTTTTAAACGTTGAATTCATTCAAGATTAATTTCCTATATTTTATGCAAGATTCTAAGTAATTGTATAGTATTGAAAAGTTCGTGCCATTTAATATATTAATAACTTCGTTTTCATTTAAAGACGTTTTACCAAAATAAGACATTCTAAATCCGCGATAAATTGGACATATTCCTAAAAAGTGAAATGTGTTTTCCTTCGCATTCATATTACACATGCTACACATACCATCTAACACACTTCTGAAGGAACGAGAGTTTAAGTCCAGCAAACCTCCTCTAGCTTTTACAATTAAACTCGTTGCACGAGAGGATAAATTTTCTATGAGTGTTGGTATATCATTATACTCCAACTTCGGATAAAGGTCATGAGATTGCGAATTAAGAGCATTCATATAAAAAGCATTGCGTTCCTCTATCTTTAGTTTTTCTATAATGACACTCGAGTGCATACATAGTGGCAATCTATCATCCAATTCATTTCGAAAGGAATTACATATATCTAACCATTTTCCTGCCCAATATTCACCCAATTCTATCATCCTTTCCGCTAGTATGCGAGGTAGGCGATGAGAGCCTAGATGTAAGATCTTAGATATATATTCTAAATGCATTCTTAAAGTCGTAATGAATAGGGAATCAAACCCCGTCTCCAGGTAAAGCATATAATTAGGAGTATTCGGCGGTAGATATAACATCTTCTTTATAAAAAATCTAAATAACTTTTCTGCGCCATCAAACTGTTGGAAACCCCAAATTTGAACGGCATAAAACATTATAGATCTCGAACATGCTTCGAATATTTTCAGTTTATTCGCTTTAGAAATCTTTGGGTGATTCAAGTATTTAGACCATGTAGAAGTTATTGCCATCTTCGATTCACACAGCTTATTGTTAATATGTCTATCAAATGCCAAATTATAAGTAATGTCAACTCCAAGATATCTGTAGTGATCCACGATTTCGATACTAGTATCCCCATAGTACCAATTCAAGTCTGTAGGAGCCCTACGCCCCTTCCTAAAAACTAAAATCTTCGATTTGATCAAATTAACTTTCAAGTGCCACTTCAAACAATATTCCCGAAGAGCATCAATCATATCCTGCAGACCTCGTGGAGTATCTGATAGGATAACTATATCATCTGCGTACAGTAACACTTTGACGTTAATTCCAGCAACAGTGACACCGCCTGGAAGTATATCCGGGATATCATTTGTGTATAGAGAAAATAAAATTGGGCTCAAAATACATCCTTGCTTCACACCAGAATCCAAGAAGAAAAAATTTGAAAACGATTCTCCATCATGTATTCTGCTTTTTGTACCATTGTACAACAATTGCAAAATCCGTATAATTTTGGTACTCAAACCTAGACATGATAACTTGAAAAAGAGACTGTTTCTCGGAATCAAGTCAAATGCCGAAGTGAAATCAACAAAGAACGCATAAGTGAATTTGTTATATAAATTATTGAGATACACAATGTTTGTCAAGTTGAAAACATTGTCGATTGTCGAATATCCTTTCTTAAAACCTGCTTGAAACTCACTCAAGATATCCCTCTCGAAAAGCCAATCATTTATACGGTTGAGTAATATATTGTTGAAGATCTTGCAAATACTATCCATAATAGAAAGTCCTCGGTAGTTCGACGCAACGTTCGGATCGCCCTTTTTAAATAGCGGTATTAAAATTGATTCCTTAAACTGTGATGGTATCGACTCTTTCAAAAAAATACGGTTGAAGACTTGTAATATATTCATCAAGAAACATTGAGGAGCATACTTGTAGAATTCATAGGGAATCCCATCTTGCCCAGGCGACTTGTTCTTTCCCAAATTAGAAATAACTGCCCGCAGTTCGATAAGTTCAAAGGGAGAGTCTAAAAACGTATTCGTGTAGTATGGGAGACACCAATTGATCTGAGCACATTCCTGTGTTATTGAAAATGCATTTCTAAAATGGGACAAGAAATCATCTACACCGAGATTACGTTTCGCTGAAGGACATTGTCATAGATTTTGGATCCTGTATCCCTCACAACATTATGAATTAACAATAACTTTGGAATGACACTTTAATTTGACTGAAAATACCATGAGGAAAAAAGTAGTGTAACACCAGGGCAACATATTTTTTGCGAAACGAAAACGCCCTTAATTACATTCTTAGTACAATTTTGAGCTTCTTTGGCTCGAACAAAACCACCAACACCAAAATCATTAGTGTATAGACAAAATCTTTAGCATAGGATAGGTTTTTTTTATTTTCAATGTACTATTTATTAATTAAGCGACTGATGATTTTTTTTTTTAACTTAATTTTTTAGAGATATTTTTTCATTTATTCTACAAAACTTTTTCCAATTTCCTTTGGAAAATGCTATACTTTTTGTTTTTTTCTGTTTTTAATTTCAATTTATATATCTTCGAATTGTTATGGAATATCTCATAGAGATATTTTATTGGACACCTACACACAAACAAAAAAATATATTCACAAAATTTCTATATAAACCTAAAAAGCATACCAACAAAATCTTAGCCTCTCTATCTCGCCCTCTGACATCAATCAGAGGTAGACTGAGGTATAATGAAAGCAAGTCCTTAGTAGAAAGAAAATATGAAAAATCAAGTCGTTGCTTCTGCCCAGAGCTAAGTTCTTGCAGAGGATAAAGGTTGTTATGCAAAACGAAAAGAAATAAAAAAAAATGCAACAGAAAGAAAAATACTGGGCAGGCGTTTTTTGTAAACAATTCACGCACAAAAATGGTAAAAAAGAAAATCTCAAAACAATTTACATTTGAATTCCAGGATAATATCCTTTCAAATGTAATTATGATCTCAAATTTACCTACCAAGAAAAAAATGAGAAACAATATCCATAAAGAGCATAAAATGATCGCGTCAATTTTTATAAAAAGTATCAAGACAACCAACGAAGCAAACAGTTGAAAATATTTTTTGAACAATGCTTAATTTCATTGGGCAATTATAAAAACAAAGGGTTTAACAAAAAGGCATCAAGGGGTATATACCTCTGAGCTCAACAAAAAGAGTTTCTTTAATTATTATGAATAAAGTTTGGAAACCTCCTTTGATTTTATAATTGAAAAATCGAAATTATCATTTGCTGTTTGCTGGCCCAGCCAAAGCTTTTACCATAAAAAGCCCAACACCCCTCGTTTCCCCCAACTTGGTAATTCCAATACAACAACAACCAACTTCCTCCCCCAACACGACGCTCAAATCTGAACAAAAGGTACCAAATTTTATCGTATATATAAAGAAAACAATTTTCGTATTTCGTTATAAATAAAATAAACTACAACATATGGGGTAAGTTTGTCTTGTTTCGTAAGTTATTAACATTACTTTTTTTCTTCTCTATAAAAACACCTGAGTGTTTAGATGTTTCTTCCATTTACCATTTGTGAATCACCCGAACAAAAGCAAAAATAGAACAAAAATCATGTGAATAAATAATTTCATAATAATTTCCCATACTCAAGAAAAGAAATTACAAGGAACCATGTAGTGCTAATTACATGACATTCATATTTCCTTTCTTCTTATCCATATTCTTCAATGCACGAAACACTTGAAATCATTATCATTTACATAAACGAAAATTGTGAGCAAAAGCTTTTCAGCAAATATTGAGCACACTCACTGCTTTATATATGAGTGATAGTTATTTGCAATGTTGTCTTTATTCGTTAAAAGGAGATTTTTTTTAAATTACATGTTTAAGTAGTAAAAATTACATTAGTACATAAAAATAAGGAAAGTATTAGCGATTATATGAAGAGAGTTTTGTTAAGAAAGACTACCATGAAAGTTAAGCTAATTATAAATTAAATGGTTTGCTAATGAATATATACAATAGGGCTTCCTTCTGAAAATCTTAAAGAGTAACAACCTTACGAAGAGAAGGAGTTCAATGATATTCCACACTCTGTTGGAATTCCCCCTTTATAAAGATATAAAGATAGTTGAGCTCTTTGCTTGTACATTCTAAGTACTCATGAGATTATGGTTATATCTCCATAACAGTTTCTCTCAATGGCTTAGTGAGTATTTGATATAAGTGTTGCCTACAAAAATAACAAACATTTTTCCCTTCATCAACGTTCTCCTCATTAAATTTCAAAACAAAAAAATTCTCATTTAGCCAAAACGAAAGAATATTATGAATGAGAAGCTGTGCGTAGATCAATTGGATGGTGACCGAGTCGGTGTGGTATCTTGGTGAAAACCCCCATTTTCTTCACTGTGGCGAATTCTCTCCAATAATTCTGTATAGTACAACACTGTTTCGAAAAGGGAAATTCTAACAAAATTTGTTGCTTAATTTACTTTCCCAAAAGAATCGAACTACCGACCGATACTTTCCTTTATTTAAAATCTACAAATAATGAATGTTTCTGCATCCACACGTAGTAAATCCAATCAGATTAAAAAAAAAATATTAATATAAAAACAGAACAATTATTAAAAATTAAAATAAAATTAATTTAATAAAATTAAATTACATCAATTTGTATTAAATTTAATTCAGTAAAAGTAAATGATAATAGACTAAGGACATTATAAAAATAATTAAGTTTATTTTAATTAGAATTAATCCTTATAAATTACACTTTATTAAATTCTACAAATTATTATTAATAAATTAAATTGAATTTAAATATAATTATATTTTAAATACTTTGAATATAATGTCGTGTTTAAGCGTCAGGGAAAATAGAAATAAAAACGCTTCGAGAACGATGCCTGCCTACACAAAAAAAATATTTACGTGATATTAAAGATTACGCAATTTAAATTTTAGGATGCGAAATTTACAAAATATTAAGGACAAATTTCTTTAAAATAATGAAACTTTAATCAAAATAAAGTTTATAATCTTTGCTTAAATTTTTTTTTTTCATTAAACCTCAATGCCCCAATATTTTTGCCAGCTGATTAAAAATTCAATGTTAACGACACAAAAGCAAAGCCTCTTGAACAGTTTTAACTAATGGCGATTTCGATTGGGAAAAAAGGTGCAACATTCTCGAAGTTGATTGCAAAATATGAAAGAAACTGTCATAGATTGTGGATCCTATATCGCGCACAATATTATAAATTAACAATAATTTTGGAATGACACTATCATTTGGGCGAAACTGCGATGAGGAAGAAAGTAGTGTAACCCCAAGGCAACATATTTTTGCGAAACGAAAACGTCCTAAGTTTTCTTTTTATTTTACCCATTTTTGTTGTCTTAAGGTGTGTTTTGCTAAAAGCTTCATGATTTAACGAAGCCCGCCTAAAGGCGGGATTGGGCATTAGAGGGTTAAATTTAAAACACAAATTTTGTAAATTTGCTTCCCTCCGTTAAAGGCGCATGTCTTTTGAACTACGGCAAATTTTCCTTAAAATAAAGAAACACATTTTTGATTTAAGGAAATTGTCCTTAAATTAATTTAAATATTGAATCTTTAGATTTAAGATAAAAACGCTTCAAATATAGGCTAAGATTTATTTTGAGGACTTACCATCTTTGGTTTAAAGTTTTTTGGAATTAAGAAAACATTTTTTACTTCCAAGTATTCGTTATAATTTGGATTTGTAACCTGGTATTTTTTTTTTGTACGTGAGTATCTTTATTAATAAATAGCGAAAAGAGAATGAAAATTTGATAGATGAGATCTGTATCCTAAATTTTATTTTATTGCTCCTAAACTCAAAAAAAAAGTGAACTCTCTATTTCACTAAAGCCAATTTAACTTTATTTTAGCTCATGTAATTATTATGTTTGGAGAAAGTTTTCTTTAGTCTAATAATAGTGAATCACGTAAGTTATGCCTGATTCTGCACTGAAGAAAAATATTGTCGTGAGGTCAAAGATTTCATGTCCTTAAAATACGAAATCAAATTTTGCTTAGCAAGTTTAAAGTTTTTTTTTTCTTTGTCCAAAAGTCGATAAACTTTTCAATGAAGTCATTTTTAAGTGATTTCACTTGAAAATGGGTATCATAACATGAAAGAAACAATATTTGGGCTAAGGTCAACTTGACATTAACAATTCAGAAAAATTCTTTAAATTTATTGAAATTGTCTTTAAATTTGTTGTATTTTTGCATCTTGACTACAAAGCAAAAAATCGATCAAAAATAGGACATGTTTTTCAACACTTTCTTTTAAAGATGTTTTTTACTAGAAACAAATCATACTTTTTACTGGAAGTCGAGTATTAATTTGGAAAATAAAGTTGTTGTTAACTCGTTTTTAAAGGATTTTGATAGTATATGACAACAAAAAGCTGAAAAAGCGAAAAATTAAAATTTGCTTCCTGGAAGCAAGTACACAAAACCCAAATTTAAAAGAGAATTGTGTCTTAAAAGTATCCTTACTTGTATTCTCCGCTTCTTTGACTCGGAATCAATACCAACATTTTTAAAGTAAAGAGAAAATCTTTGGAAACGGGCATGCTTTTTTTCAGTGTGTTAAATTTGTTCTGGCCTAAGCCTTTTGGCCATATTCTATCGCGAAAATTTTTTGAAAAATATAGGAACATTCTAAAAGTAGGCAACATTTTTAACTATATAACAGGTTGTCTGATAAGTCCCCTGTCTAACAAAGAAAAACACATTTTTTTGTCAAAATTCGTTTTTTCTTATTCAACATAGTTCCTTTCAAGAGCGATACAACGATTATAACGACCTTTAAATTTGTTGATACCATTTTGGTAGTACTCCTTCGGTTTTGCCTCAAAATAGGTCTCAGTTTCGGCGATCACTTCTTCATTGCAGCGAAATTTTTTTTCTGCGAGCATCCTTTTGAGGTCTGAGAACAAGAAAAAATCGCTGGGGGCCAGATCTGGTGAATACGGTGGGTGGGGAAGCAATTCGAAGCCCAATTCATGAATTTTTGCCATCGTTCTCAATGACTTGTGGCACGGTGCGTTCTCTTGGTGGAACAACACTTTTTCATTCTTCATATGGGGCCATTTTGCCGCGATTTCGACCTTCAAACGCTCCAATAACGCCATATAATAGTCACTGTTGATGGTTTTTCCCTTCTCAAGATAATCGATAAAAATTATTCCATGCGCATCCCAAAAAACAGAGGCCATTACTTTGCCAGCGCACTTTTGAGTCTTTCCACGCTTCGGAGACGGTTCACCGGTCGCTGTCCACTCAGCCAACTGTCGATTGGACTCAGGAGTGTAGTGATGGAACCATGTTTCATCCATTGTCACATATCGACGGAAAAACTCGGATGTATTACGAGTTAACAGCTGCAAACACCGCTCAGAATCATCAACACGTTGTTGTTTTTAGTCAAATGTGAGCTCGCGCGGCAACCATTTTGCACAGAGCTTCCGCATATCCAAATATTGATGAATGATATGACCAACACGTTCCTTTGATATCTTTAAGGCCTCTGCTATCTTGATCAACTTCATTTTACGGTCATTCAAAATCATTTTGTAGATATTTTTGATGTTTTCGTCGGTGACCACCTCTTTCGGGCGTCCACTGCGTTCACCGTCCTCTGTGCTCATTTCACCACGCTTGAATTTTGCATACTAATCAATTATTGTTGATTTCCCTGGGGCAGAGTCCGGAAACTCATTAACAAGCCAAGTTTTTGCTTCCACCGTATTTTTTCCCTTCAGAAAACAGTATTTTATCAATTTTTCAATTTTTTTTTTTTCACAATAACAAAAGTTGCTTCACAAAAGACGCTCTGTCTCACAAACTAATTGACTTACAGGCGTCAAATTTTGACACGAATCATTTGAACGTTGGTACTATATAAAAATAATATGCATTTAATACTGGCGACGCCATCTATGTGTCAGACCGGGGACTTATCAGCCAACCTGTTACCAAATTCCAAGGAATTGTGACTCTGAAAAAAAAAACAAAAACAAAAAACAAAACAATACTTTTTTTTTTTGCAAAAATGCCGAGCTGATATCTATGGGGTCGTATTAAGCAAAGGTCTCATTCATATTTCAAGAATACTCTAATTATTTTGTATTAATATTATCTAATATTGTAAAAAAAATATTACTAGAAATATTCATAAATGCGCAAATTTTTATTGTAATTATATGATATTTATTTGTTTTTGGTTTTTTTCGTAAGCTTTACAATCAAATTTAAGTAATAAAATAAATAATAAAAAGACATAAGAACACATAGCCTCAACTATCCATAGGGTATTATACTAGAACTAAATATAAAGGTGATAACAAAAATGCTTCTAAAATTGTTTTCCAGCCTTAGATTAAGTGTAAGCAATATTTTTGATACAAAATAGAAACAACCTAAAGGTAGGCATTTTTTTTTTTTTTTTTGGCTTTTTATCAAACAGGCCAGATTTATGACATTCCACACAAAATGATAAATAGCTGAAAATATCTCCTTGTATTCGAAAATAAAGACAAATGATATTGCCCTCAGTCATATTTTAAGCATTCTCAAGTGTTTCTTCTATCAAATCACTCTTTTTGATCAGACATCAACTATAGCTCACTATCAAAAAAAAAATGGTACCATCACATAAATCACATGAATTATTTTCCATACAATGGAGTATATCATCATTTTCTATAGTTGGACTTCATCGAAGGACTAAGCAGCAAATAGACATATCGTTTGGTCGCAAATACAAAATGATATTCTACAAATCATTCTCCATGGATACACTAAAACCCACACAGCAAGCACAGCACCCAAAGAAAAACATCAATCACAATTTTAAATCACCCCATAGTTTTAGCACTATTTTGCAATACACATAGTCACTGGAAAAAAAGCAAATACACCATAACACACATATATACAATTATTTTTTTATTTTCTAACACAAACCAAAAATGTATATTAAATATCACATCAATATTTTTAGAATTTTTTTTTTATTTTTAATATCAACGTTGGAATTTGCCAAATGCAAAATATTGAAGCTCTTGCTATCACCTTTGATGGCTTCATATCGATTTCCAACAACATGTGTATAATTTCCTATTTGAAGAGTTATTTTCATTTTTGAGTTCAATTGCATTAGTTCTCTTTTGTATGGATTTTGGTTTCCCTCTTTTAAGTGTGCTTCATCAAATTATTTGAATGGGTAGAGTGCCTGAAAATATGCACCAAATCAATACAAAGAGCAGAGCTATAGCTCCTATTGCCATTTCGAATAACTGGCAATAGATGGAGTATACTTTTAGCATTTATTTTGCAATAGATGAAGCATACTTTTAGGTTATATTTCGTGATTTTGTTGTGTCATATTCAACTCAATATCAGAGAATTTCGTTTTGATATCACATTTTATTTATTGGTTGTTTTGTTGTGTTTTTTTCTTTTCGATTCATTTTGCATTGAAAACCATTTCATGCTTAACATTTTTTTTAATCACTTAGTGAAGCCTGATCCTAATGAACGTATAAACATTATATACAATACATAACTTTATCGTTATATAATAGCCAACCCAAAAACAAAAAAACCTAAACTCCAACAACAAAACCATAAAAACGAAGATATGACATATCAAAAAAAAAAAAAATCGCAAAAAAATAACTCAACCAAACATTTTTCCAATTGCATTCAATGTATGTATATATGTATGTGTATGTGTGTGTATAGCTAAAAAAAATCCATTTAAACCCGAAAATGACATCGTACATGTGTATGGAAAATGATATCGTAAAATTAATAATTTTGATATGATGCATTTATTTTGACAAAATTTTATATTTGTGTATATATATTTTTTCAGGATATGACACATTTATAACTTGGTAATTTAAAATATTGTGATACACAATTTTTAGAGAATTTAAAGTTGTAGATAGTACATAAAAAATCGTAAAACCTTCGTAAACAACACCCAGAGAAGGAATATGATCACCTTAAACATGTTTCAAGACCAAAATGTTATGTTTGGACGGTGGGCATGAATCATTTTTGTCGTAAATTTATTGTTTTATCGGCAAACATATACAAGGTTGTCGAAATCAGACACATACTTTTCGAGAAAATAAGATTTTGCGACAAATATATTACATGTTCCCCGTCCAAAAATAACATTTTGCTCTTGAAACATGTTTGAGGTAAAGGCTAAAGTCGGGCGATGACGACTATATAATGCACAGGTAATGAAAACCATGGCTGTGGAGTGGAGCAAATTTATCTCGACTCCAATTTCAGCATTTTTCATCAGCCTTGACTCCGACTCCGGGTAATACTACTAAATCCCATTGTAATAACACTAATTTTTAAATCTTTAGTGAAGAGTAGCAACAATTAGCACAACTATGGGCCAACTAAATGTGACTTATATTATGGCCAATACCAAATTACAAAAGATCTCCAAATTTCACATTTAACGCCGACAAACTATGGCATTGTAGGAATCTAGATTTAAATTTGTTCAATAATTTAAAATGTGATACAAATCTATATAGAGGCCCAACACAATGTGAGCAAACAACATCAATCTTATGCATACATATGTATGTATAGCGGCCGACTTTATTATACCCTACATCACTTTGTAGATCTATATTAAATCTGAACTTATTTAGAATTTTTTAATTTTGAATTTTTAAAACTACTTCAAAATCTCCAGACTTAAAATTTAAACTGGCTTGTGTCCTGGCTCGATACACAATTTCTGTAAAATAAATCGGAATAAACATATGGCCTATGCGGTCATTTAAATCTTAGCAGAATTCAACCAAATTCGGTACACTTTACGAAACTATCCTTAAAAAAAAATTTTAAACTCTGGCTTTCGGGGGCCATTTATGTACACATCGAGCTATCTAAATCTCAACCGATTTCCTCCAAAATCAATTGTATTCGGACCCAAAACACATACTTGTGCTAAATTTGAATCGGTTGTACTGAAACTATGACCTAGAATTTGATCACAAATATGTGTTCAGCCATGGACAGTTGGGCATGGCTAGAACGAGTCAATGACCAGCTCTGAGCATTATTGCCAAAGGCACCACGTACCTATCTCGTCTCCTTCTTGGTGTTGCAAACATTGCGCCACAGAATTGGCGAAGGGTATACAAATACCATACTTTAAAAAAATAATTCGGCATCCAGCAGTTTAAGAAGTAAAATCCTGGTATTATCGCCCCTCGTCCCTTAAATAATCTACCAAAATTTGAAGAAAATTCTAACAACAATCTACCAAATTTAAAATTTAAAATTGATCAAACTTTTGCCAAAATTTTATTTCTCTAGAAAATTTTGTCAAAATTTTATTTTTATAGAAAATTTGTTAAAATTTTACTTCTATTGAAAACTTTGTCAAAATTTTATTTCTATAGGAAATTTTGTCAAAATTTTATTTTTATAGAAAATTTTGTCAAAGTTTTATTTTTATAGAAAATTTTGTCAAAATTTTATTTTTGTAGGAAATTTTGTCAAAATTTTATTTTTCTAGAAAATTTTGTCAAAATTTTATTTCTATAGAAAATTTTGTCAAATTTTTATTTCTATGGAAAATTTTGTCAAAATTTTAGTTCTATAGAAAATTTTGTCAAAATTGTATTTCTATAGAAAATTTTGTCAAAATTTTATTTCTAAAGAAAATTTTGTCAAAATTTTATTTCTATAGAAAATTTTGTCAAAATTTTATTTCTATAGAACATTTTTTAAAAATCTTATTTCTATAGAAAATTTTGTCAAAATTTTATTTCTATAGAAAATTTTGTCAAAATTTTATTTCTATAGAAAATTTTTAAAAAATTTTCTTCCTTAGAAAATTTTGTCAAAATTTTACTTCAATCGAAAATTTTGTTTACTTCAATCGAAAATTTTGACAAAATTTTATTTCTATAGAAAATTTTGTCAAAATTTTATTTATCTAGCAATTTTTTTAAAAATTTTCTTTCTTAGAAAATTTTGTCACAATTTTATTTCTATAGAAAATTTTGTCAAAATTTTATTTTACTAGAAAAGTTTGCCAAAATTTTATTTTTATGGAAAACTTTGTCAAAAGTTTATTTCTATATAAAAATTTGTCATATTTTTTTTCTATGGAAAATTTTGTCAAAATTTTATTTCTATAGAAAATTTTGTCAAAATTTTATTTCTATGGAAATCTTTGTCAAAATTTTTTTTATAGAAAATTTTGTCAAAATTTTATTTCTATAGAACATTTTCTCAAAATTTTATTTCTACAGAAAATTTTGTCAAAATTTTATTTCTCTAGAAAATTTTGTCAAAATTTTATTTCTCTATAAAATTTTGTCAACATTTTTTTTTATACAAAATTTGTTAAAATTTTATTTCTATAGAAATTTTTGTCAAAATTTTACTTCTATTGAAACTTAGTCAAAATTTTATTTCTATAGAAAATTTTGTCAAAATTTTATTTCTCTAGAAAATTTTGTCAAAATTTTATTTCTCTAGAAAATTTTGTCAAAATTTTATTTCTCTATAAAATTTTGTCAACATTTTTTTTTATACAAAAGTTGTTAAAATTTTATTTCTATAGAAATTTTTGTCAAAATTTTACTTCTATTGAAACTTAGTCAAAATTTTATTTCTATAGAAAATTTTGTCAAAATTTTATTTTTATAGAAAATTTTGTCAAACTTTTATTTCTATAGAAAATTGTGTCAAAATTTTAGTTCTATAGAAAATTTTGTCAAAATTTTATTTCTATAGAAAATTTTGTCAAAATTTTTTTCTATAGAAAATTTTGTCAAAATTTTATTTCTATAGAAAATTTTGTCAAACATTTAGTTCTATAGAAAATTTTGTCAACATTTTATTTCTATAGAAAATTTTGTCAAAATTTTATTTCTATAGAAAATTTTGTCACAATTTTATTTCTATAGAAAATTTTGTCAAAATTTTATTTCTATAGAAAATTTTGTCAAAATTTTATTTCTATAGAACATTTTTTAAAAATTTTATTTCTATAGAAAATTTTGTCAACATTTTATTTCTATAGAAAATTTTGTCAAAATTTATTTCTATGGAAAACTTTGTCAAAATTTTATTTCTATAGAAAATTTTGTCAAAATTTTATTTCTATAGAATATTTTGTCAAAACTTTATTTCTATAGAATATTTTGTCAAAACTTTATTTCTTAGAAATTTTTTCCGAAATTTTATTTCTATAGAAAATTTTGTCAAAATTTTACTTCAATCGAAAATTTTGTTAAAATTTTAATTCTATAAAATATGAAAATACGTCTTAGTTGGAGAGAAATATTTTGGAAAATCTACCTAAACATCAAGAATTCTACTAATCTACCAAACAGTAAATAAAATACCATTTTTGGTTGAATTGTACTAACTGTGGCAACCGTGATTATAGCCCCAAAATAACCTACAGTCCAAATTTTGGTCAAATCGAATAGATGTGGGGGTTTTATGCGTTTAATAATCTCTTTTTATGTAAGGCCATATCAAATATCTCCATAGGGGTCTGACAAAATTCTGACAAATCGTATGAAAATTTAAGGTAGCAATGAAGCAAGGAACCTTGTAAGCTACCTTGGTTGACGTGTGCTGAGTGCGATGACGCTGACTTCCCGATATGGTTAAGTTTAAAAAAGGATTCAGGTTGCTCTCTCTCTCTCTCATTTCAGTTGACATACACCAAAACCAGTGTTCAGTGGCTGCTGTGCATTCTAACTTCACAAAGAAAAATTCTGATGCAATCACGAAATTAATTGAACCAATTATTTTTTTAATTGAAATGTCTTCAATCACAGAAATTATAGTATCAATTAAAAAATTAATTGAAAGTCAATTAAAAAATTAATTGATCCAATGAAAAAATTATTTGGTACTAATAATTTTTATAATTGATTTTTGTTTCAATTAAAAATATTGATGAATCAATTAAATTCTTAATTTAGTATTTTTTAAAACTCTATTAAGACTTTAATTGGAAAAATTTTCGTGAACATTTTTTCTGTGTTCTTTTTTCACCGTACCCTCCTTTTAATGCAGGAACTCTGTGTCTCTAAAGAATACCCTAAATTTATATTCAGTCCCTGTTTCCATGCAGGGCCAGGTCTCGAATCCCCTCTTCATCGTTATGGTTAAATATGTGTATTGTAAAGGCAGGGCTGTGAGAACAGTCGTGCTCCAAAATTTCATCATCGTCAGAACACGCCATACATCCACCATCCTCTTCTGCTTCTATTCGGTACAGATGTGGTTTCCGGACTTTATTCCCACGACCCTCCTGAATGTCATCTTACAATCTTTGAGTAGTTCTCCAGACATTTTTTTTTGTCGCGATCACCCCATAGTATAATCGTTGTTTTTCCATTGCCCATTCATCCAACTTGGCCGGCGTTTCCTCTACAGACTTTGCGTTCTCTGGGTTCACTTCTAGCTCCCCGATTCGCGATTGAATCATATTTTGTGCTATTTCCTTCATTGGTTTACGGAAATCTATGAAAATGTTCACGTTTTATGACCTCGTGTTATTTTCGAGTCTCTAACTTATACAGTTATGGCACGCACTTCTGCCTGCAGAATTGTGATGGTGTCCGGTAATCGGAATACGATCTCGGTATCTGGGTATATTTTGCGTGCAAGTAAAACTCGCAGTTTAAGTTATATTGCCTTCAAATTTGATTTTGGAAAAAATTCGGTTCAGATTTAGATATAGCTGCCACATATAGTTATCCCCGATCGGGTCGTAATTGGAGTGTTTATCAATCGATTTTCTTCAAATTCCATACATCCGAATATTTTTTGAATCTCAGTAAACAAAATATCAGTCAAATCGGTTCAGATTCAGACATAGCTCCCATATATATGTTTCGTCCGATATGAACTTATATGACCTCAAAAGCCAGAGGTTTGCTTTGATTTGCTTTAAATTTTGCACAAGGAGTACAAATAATTGTGTCGTCAAGTATGCCAAATTTGGATGAAATCGGTTCAGATTTAGATATAGATATATAGATTTAGATATAGGTCATATATATATATATATATATATATATATATATATATATATATATATATATATATATATATATATATATATATATATATATATATATATATATATATATATATATATATATATATATATATATCTTTCGCCATAGAGGTCAAAATTTTCTCCGATCACAGGCTTTTCACAGGGAGTAAAATTAATATTATAGCGCGGAGAATCGGATAAGATTTAAAAAAAAGCTTCTCGCTTATGTTAATGTCGCTCGATGTGGCCAAATATTCACACAAAACCTTTTGTACAATAAAATGGCTCTAGCTTTATATTTCCCATATCTTTTTTTCTAAATTGTATTTCGTTTAAATTCTAAGTCCAGAGATGTTGTAGAAGTATGACAAATTTTCTCCAAATCGGTTCAGATTTAAATATTTGTATCTGGGAATACATAGCTCCCAGCAAATTTGAAGGAGTTTAGTTGGTATCAAAAATGTTGCTATAAATAGTGACGAAGAGTATAATATAGTCGGCCCCGCCGGACTTAAGGCTTTACTTAAAAAAAAACGTTACTACGTTGTCTGAATTCCATTGAAATCATTTGAACTCAAATAAGGGTGGCCATGTGATTTATATAAAATCAATAAAAAGTTGTACAACTAACATTCTACAATAAACTGAGCTTAAGAAAAGCGTCACGTTTATGCTGGTGCAGATCTTTATTTTCGGATGGGGGAAGTTCCTGATATGATATTTGTCAGAAATATGTACATAAATATTTCTTAAATATGAAATTATGATAAGTCGTATTTCTCCAAATACATTGTCCTTTTTGTGATTTGTAATATGATACGCTTCATAAAAAAAAAAAAATAATATAAAGTACTTCTTTGTAATTGAATGTAATTTCTATTCTTCAGATTAGTCTATAATTAATCAGATTAAAACATTGCTAAGCTACTGCTTCTTCAAATGATTAATAAATAAATAAGTAATCGTTTCTCCAAATCCCTACAGTAAATATTCAGTAATTTCCTTCAATCCCAAGAACTATTGCCATAGTATTTAATATAGACCCAAAGACCTTAGGAAAATTAATAGGTGTACGTAAATTAAATAAATTCATATGAAGTTAATAACAATAGGAGAAGTTATACATCAAGAGTTACTAAGAAGAAAGCCTATTGCGAATAATTCCTTGTATGTTCAAATGAATGGTATCCTTCGAAGTAATTAATTGTATTACATTTGAACATTGAAGTATTTACCAAAATATATATTCATAGTTTTAGTAGAAATACCATTAATTCTATGGGAATAAATGGGAATTTTAGGAATGTCTGTGTGTATTATGTTACACTGCTAATAAACATCTATGATAAATGAGAACGTGGCTCTAGGATTCCAATTCCATAAATTAATTAGGAATTAAATCAATAAAGATTTTCGCAATATATAATTGCTTAATAAAATTGTCTATCCATCCAACTGCAGGAAACAATGAAATATATTCTCAAACAAATGTAAGGAACACACTTTAGATGAGAATTTAAATGTACAATTTGTTCCGTCATGTTGAGTAATATGTTCGTATTTTCCACCAAATCTCTTAATTAAAAATGCAGAAATTTGTATGACGATGATTATATTTTTAATCAAATTTTATTAAAAAATCGATGGAAAAGAGGTAGTAAACTTATTTCTTGTCAATGAGTGTTATACATATTAAACTCAATAATATTGAAACCTATTACTTAGGACCAAGTGCGAAGGACATGTCAAACCACATAGAAATTTTTTAAAAACCTCAGTATTATCACCAGCATTATTGAGAGAAATTAAACAACCACTGAAAACTTTAGTCTTCAAACCAAGGAAAGGAATATGATCATCGCAAACATGTTTCAAGAACAAAATATTATTTTTGGATGGTGACCATGTAACATTTTTATCGCAACCATGTTATTTTCTCGGAAATTATGTATCTGTTTTCGGAAAACATATTATGTTTGGCGAGAAAACAACATTTTTGCGATAAAGATGTTACATGGTCACCATCTAACAATAACATTTTGCTCTTGAAACATGTTTGAGGTGATCATACTGCTTCTCTGTGTTCATTTAAAAGTGGTATTGCCATGCCTATGCCACTTCGTATGCAAGCTAGACATTGTAACGCACAATGGTGACTACGCCACACAGTATCTAAGGTATATTTTTTTTATACCCTCCACCATAGCATGGGGGTATACTAACTTTGTCACTCCGTTTGTAACACATCGAAATATTGCTCTAAAACCCCATAAAGTATATATATTCTGGGTCGTGGTGAAATTATGAGTCGATCTAAGCATGTCCGTATGTCCGTCTGTTGAAATCACGCTAACTTCCGAACGAAACAAGCTATCGACTTGAAACTTGGCACAAGTAGTTGTTATCGATGTAGGTCGGACGGTATTGCAAATCGGCCATATCGGTCCACTTTTACGTATGGCCCTTATATAAACGGATCCCCAAATTTGGCTTGCGGAGCCTCTAAGAGAAGCAAATTTCATCCGATCCCGCTGATATTTGGTACATGGTGTTAGTATATGGTCTCTAATAACCATGCAAAAATTGGTCCATATCAGTCCATAATTATATATAGCCCCCATATAAACCGATCACCAGATTTGACCTCCAGAGCCTCTTGGAAGACCAAAATTCATCTGATTCAATTGAAATTTGGTACGTGATGTTAATATATGGCCTCAAACACCCATGCAAAAATTGGTCGATATCGATCCATAATTATATATAGGCCTCATATAAACCGATCCCCATATTTGACCTCCGGAGCACTTTGGAAGAGCAAAATTCTTCCCATTGGGTTGAAATTTGGTACGTGATGTTAGTATAGGGTATCCAACAACCATGCAGGAATTGGTTCCTATCAGTCCATAATAAAATATAGCTCCCATATAAACCGATCCCCAGATTTGACCTCCGGTGCCTTTTGGAGAAGCAAAATTCATCCGATCTAGATGAAATTTGGTACGTGGTGGTAGTATATGATATTTAACAACCATGTGGGTTGCAATTTGTGGATGACAGTCTTTCGTAGAAGTTTATACGCAATCTATGGTGGAGGGCACATAAGATTCGGCCTGGCCGAACTTACGGCCGTATATACTGGTTTAATATTCGAATCAGATTCGTTTGCTATCTTCTACACGACCAAGCAAAAAGAGCTTCCAAAGTCAATAGTTTGGATCCCCTATTTGTGATCCGGAAGTAGTGCAAACTTGGATCATCTCCAATGAATTTTACATAAGCTTTCTATAGGACGGAAGTACTCCTTTGTGGATCCTTTGCTTTGGTTTAGAAGATGTACCTTGGAAGTTCATTTAAAAAAACTTTAAAAAAAAACAATTTTTTTTCTCCAATTTCACTTTTAATTTTTATCAGTATATCTTTTATGTTTTTTTTTTTGTTACGGTTTTATTTTCTTATTACATAACTTTTACAAATTGAAAAATTTCTTCGCTTCCACCGGTCATTGAACCTGGGTCTGTTGGTTTTTTTCTTATTTTCGGCATATATTTTTATATAAATATATATTTTCCATTTAAAATCAACAAAAAATTAAAAAATATCCTAATTTGCAAAAGCTTCTCAAAAGATATTCCATGGAAGTGAAAAAGTCAAAAGGCTCAGATTCAAATCCCAGAGGGGCTGAAATTTAATTTTTTTCATATTACTTTTTTTACTTTTTTATTGATTTTCTATTTTTTCTGAAATTTTATTGTCCAAAACTAAAAATTTCATTTAAAATAGCGCACTTTCTAATAACATACTTCTCCAAAATGACTGCAGGGGAAGTTGAAAATATTGATGGGGAATTCCGGGATAGGCTTTAAAAAAATGTTTGTAGACTTGTCCAAAAGGACTGCATTGGAAAAATATTGAGAAGGGATTCCGGGATGCGCTTTAAAAAAATGTTTGTGGAACAATTTCCAATTTTTTTGCTGGGCAATTATGCTGACAAAGCAATTACACACCACTTTTCATACAATGGCACCGTGGTGCAACGGTTAGCATGATCGCCTTGCATACACAAGGTCGTGGGTTCGTTTCCTGCTTCGACCGAACACCAAAAAGTTTTTCAGCGGTGGATTATCCCACCTCAGTAATGCTGGTGACATTTCTGAGGGTTTCAAAACTTCTCTAAGTGGTTTCACTGCAATGTGGAACGCCGTTCGGAGTCGGCTATAAAAAGAAGTTCACCAATGTGGTATCACAATGGACTGAATAGTCTAAGTGAGCCTGATACATCGGGCTGCCACCTAACCTACAATGGCCAAGCGCAGTCTTGATATGATCGACAATTTGGTATTTCTTAGTGCCAACTATACTGGAATAGTCCAACGGATTGAGATTCAAAGATTTTGGTTGTCATTGTGCGTTAGAAATGAAGCAAAAAGAAGGTTCCTTTTTAATACATTCTTGGTTAACATGTGCTAAGTGCGGTGGAGTCCTCTTGGAATGTCCACGGTCTGTGTGTGAAATTTTTGTCTGCCGAGGGCTCGATATGGTCTATAAAACTTTTTTCGTTTGTAACATACATTTATTTTTCGGCACTTGACTTCTGGTAGCCAATGGAAAAGGTCTTACGGTACGGTCACACTGGGCAAATATTTGACAGAAATCGAAAAATGATTCGTCCCCAAAGACAAACCAGCAAACCTTTTTAGCTCATACATCACGATAAAAGTATTTTTCAAAAATGCTAAACAGATATTTCGAAAGTACTCCTGTAAAAAAGTTTGACACTTGTTTTGGGCAAATATTTGCCTAGTGTGACCATACCCTTACACTTTTCTGACCTTCGATAGTTCTAGTCCAAGATCATTTTTTAATATGCGTTGCATCCGTTCTCGCAATATGTTGAGTTCATGAGGAAATCATTTTTACCACTGCTGACTTGATTTCGATGAAATCTGGTCTTCACTTTAGGGAGCATTTCTGGTGTTGTTACCTTTTTCCACTTTACGTCTACAGAAAAGAGCAAAGCTAGGAAAAAATAGAAGATTTATGTACATTTAAATGGTGGAGGTTTCTAACGAAAGCCACTTGTGGTTTTACAGCCACACTTTGACTTGTATACCATCACGAATAACTTTATTTTTGAATGTAATAGATCGAAATGCTTTTATATGCTTGTAAACAATAAAACGAACTATAATTGGAAAAAATTTATTATCAGTCAGGTGAGTTTTTAAAAATGGTTGCACTCTGATATTGGCTGCAATACATATCATCCACCCTATGGAGGCAAACCGTCATTTAGGCTCACTTAGACTATTCAGTCCATTGTGAAGTGGTGAAATTCTCTTTTAGTTACGAGTGCTGCCCGATTATTGTTTAGCTCATTGACAGTTATCCTCCTTTTTCACATTACGGCGAAACCATTTAGAGAAACATTTAGACTCAGAAATGTTATCGACATTACACAGAAAAAAATTAGTTTAGACCTCAACCACAAAAATTAATCGATTCAATTAATTTTTATTTGAAAATGCATTGATACTATTAATTATTGTAATTGGTAATTGTTTCTATTAAAAAATTTGTTGGACCAATTAAAGTTTTAATTGAAAAATATGTAGAATTCAACTACGATTTTAAGTGGAAAAGTTTTGGTGATATTTTTTGTGAGTACAGAGAAGGAATAATCAACTTTTGGGAAACTTTTTGGTGATCGGTCGAAACTAGGATTGACCCGTTTGGCACGCAGAACTTTTGCTCACCCAGCATCAAAACGCTCTTTCATTTTGTGTCGCATATTTCCGGTCCAATCAACTAATTTGGCTTCTGGAGCATTTATACCACAAAATATTCATCCCATTTGTATGGAATGTGAAATCTGGATGTATTTCAGGCCATTTTTGTATATCTAAATTTATTTTGTTTTTTATTTCAGTGATCCTATCAAAATTACTTAGCGTTAAAGGTTTTTCATTCGAAATCTAAAGGCTCCCACCAAATAGGAATTCCTATTTTCGATAAATATGTAATAAACCATCGATATGTTGCAACATATCCATAAGAATTTCCATATATCGCAAAAATATAAAAATTGAATTGACGCTTACACACATCAATATAGGGACAGAGAAATTAATATTGAAAATTAGCTGGCATATTTGTTTATTGATCAACATGAAATATTTTAGCCCATTGTTATATTTGGCTCTAAGGTATTTGCTTTTATTTTGCCTCAACTTGACCATCAATATTAACAGCCAACCTAATTTTCTCAAATTTACAAATTATTGAAATATTTCCATGCAGAGATATTGTATATCATGCATGCCATTCTATTATCCTTGTTCAACCTCTTGAGGCATTAATTATAGCTTTACAGTGTGTGTTTGGGGGAATGTAAGCCAATGTGTGCTTAGGATAAATAATGAAATGAAATCCTTATAGAATTATACGTCAAAAAAAGAGTCAATGGACTTAAAACACACACACACTGATGCTTCAATTCATATTTGCCATTCATCCTTATAGTAGAATAACTCCATTAGAAAAATCACTTATTTTTGAAAGAAAAAATATGTATATTCATAATTACAAAAAAAAAATACACAATAAGAAAAATGTATTAAAATAGAAAATTATAATTTTAAAGTTGGTCAAGGTATCACAATGAATACATAATTCGAGAAAATATGATTATTATACTAATTTGTTGTAATAATCACACAAAATTCCATAACAAAATCGGCTACCTATGAGTTAGGTTTAGAGGGAAATTTGCCACAATTTCATCCTTGACACTTTTGTGCAACTAAATGTCATACTCTTAATATTTTATGTCAACTTTTTACTATATTGTGCCCTTTTTAAATATTCTTTTTTTTTCATATGCAAAGTTTTAGTAAAATTTTGAACCCGGACCAAGGTTGCCACTCGTGTCAAAAATAAACTTTTAAGAAAATTCTACCAAAAATGTACTAAATTAAAAAAAAAAGTTATCATAATTTTACTGTTCTAGAAAATTTGAAAAAATTTTATTTCTCTGGAAAATTTGGTAAAAATGTTATTCTCTGGAATAAAACACTGATACTTCATATTTTCCATTCATCCTGAAAGTAGAATAACTCCATTAGAAACATCACTTATTTTTGAAAGAACAAATTTGTATATCCACAATTACAAAAAATAATACACGAAAACAAAAATTTATTAAAATAGAAAATTAAAAATTTAAAGTTGGTCAAGGTATCACAATGAATACATAATTCAAAAAAGTATAACTATTATATTAATTTCTTTTAATAATCACTAAAAGTCCATAACAATATCAGCTACCTATGAGTTAGGCTTAGGGGAAAATTTGCGGCAATTTCACCATGGAAACTTTTGTGCAACTAAATACAATACTGTTAATATTTATTGTCAACTTTTTACTATATTGTGCACATGTTAAATATTTTTTTTTTTTTCAAATGCTATTATTTTGTAAAATTTTGTCCCCGGACCACAGTTGTCACTCGTGCCAAAAATAAATAAACAAAAATTTGACGAAAATTCTACCAAAAATGTGCCAAATTAAAAATATATATATACCATAATTTTATTGTTCTAAAAAATTTGACAAAATTGTATTCCTCTGAAAAATTTTGTAAAAATTTTATTTCTCTGGAAAATTTTGTAAAAATTTTATTTCTATGGAAATTTTTGTTAATATTTTATTTCTATGGAAAATTTTGCCAAAATTTTATTTCTATGGAAAATTTTGCCAAAATTTTAGTTCAATAGAAAATGTTGTCAAAATTATATTTCAATAGAAAATGTTATCAAAATTATATTTCTCTAGAAAATTTTACCAAAATTTTAAATCTCTAGAAAATTTTACCAAAATTTTAAGACCAAATTTTATTTAAATAGAAAATTTCGCCAAAATTTTATTTTTCTAGAAATTTTTGTTAAAATTTTATTTCTATGGAAAATTTTGTTAAAATTTTATTTCTATGGAAAATTTTGCCAAAATTTTATTTCTATGGAAAATTTTGCCAAAATTTTATTTCAATAGAAAATGTTGTCAAAATTATATTTCTCTAGAAAATTTTACCAAAAATTTTAAATCTCTAGAAAATTTTACCACAAATTTTAAATCTCTAGAAAATTTTACCAAAATTTTAAATCTCTAGAAAATTTTACCAAAATTTCTAGAAATGTTTGTTAAAATTTTATTTCCATGGAAAATTTTTGTTAAAATTTTATTTCAATGGAAAATATGGAAATTTTACCAAATTGTAACCAAATTAAAAAAAAAAATATATCATAATTTTATCGTTGTAGAAAATTTGACAAAATTCTATTTCTCTGAAAAATTTTTTAAAAATATTATTTCTCTGGAAAATTGTGTAAAAATTTTATTTCTCTAGGAAACGTTGTCCAAATTTTATTTAAATAGAAAATTTTGTTTTTCTAGAAATATTTGTTAAAATTTTATTTCTATGGAAAATTTTGTTAAAATTTTATTTCTATGGAAAATTTTGCCAAAATTTTATTTCTATAGAAAATTTTGTCAAAATTTTGCCAAAATTTTAATTCTATAGCCAATTTTGCCAAAATTATATTTCTCTAGAAAACTTTAACAAAATTTTAAATCTCTACAAAAAATTTTACCAAAATTTCAGATCTCTAAAAAAATTTGCCAAAAATTTATTTTTCTAGAAAAATTAGTTAAAACTTTTTTCCTATAGAAAATGATGCCAAAATTTTATGTCTATAGAAAATTTTGCAAAAATTTTATTTTTATAGAATATTTTGCAAAAATTTTATTTTTATAGAATATTTTGCAAAAATTTTATTTTTTTTTAAGAAAATTTTGTTAAAATTGTAGAAGTAGCACAAAATTATCAAAATCATTTCTTTAGAAAACTTTCTCAACATTTCTTTATATATACAAAATTGAAGTTCCTCTTAGTTGGAGAAGAATATTTTGAAAAATCTACCAAAACATCAAGAATTCTACCAATTTATCAAATAGTAAAATATTTACGTTTTTTGGTAGAATTTTACCAACTGAGGCAACTGTGATCCGGACCCCTTTAAAAATAGGGTGTGGTTCTTTAACATAAAATCCAACTTTTGCGCATTATAATATTGAGCACCCTCCACATGAGTCTTAGAAATATTGGTCTTAGACCCCATAAAGTATATTATTCTTGGCCGGGTGTAATTCTATGTCGATTTAGCGATATCCTTACGTCCATCCGTCCGTACGTTAAAATCACATGAAGTTTCGAACGAAACAAACTATCGACTTTAAACTTAGCACAAGTAGTTGTTATTGATGTAGGTAAGATGGTGGTGCATATTGGCCATATCGGAACAGTTTTAGTTATAGCCCCCATATAAACAAACTCCCAGATTTGCCTTGCGTAACCTCTTCGAAGAGCAAATTTCATCAAATTCGTTTGAAATTTGGAACTTAATTTTAGTACATATCCCCTAGGGAGCCACCGTGGTGCAATGGTTAGCATGCCCGCCTTGCATACACAAGGTCGTGGGTTCGATTCCTGCTTCGACCGAACACCAAAAAGTGTAGACGTGTAGACGTGACACGAAATTGTCGTGACTGACGCGTGAGTCACGCTAATGTCAACTGCGTGAGTGTGATTGAGCGTGATTACCAAACCAGATGTTGTGCGTGAGCGTGAGTCATGAAAACAATTCTTCGTGAGTGTGTGTGAGTAACGAATTTCGGAATAATACGCTCACGAAAATAATCCCACCCACGGACATAAAACGCTTACGAGTTGAATTCATTTACAATTTTAGTGACACCTGGGTTGTTAAGAGTTTAATAATGCTCTCGATTTTAATCATGCTCATGTTTTCAGACACGTCGCTAAGGTAAATTACTCATAAAATTATTCAAGAGTCACATTTTTTGTGAGTCACGATATTTTTCGTAAGTCACGACATTTTTCGCGAGTCACGATATTTTTTGTGAGTCACGACATTTTCATGCGTGAATAGAAGTTTCGTGTTCGTGACTGTGCGTGAGTCCTACCAAACAATATCGTGCGTGAGTAAGATTTTTTCCGTCGTAAGTGTGCGTGAGTGTGATTAGAATATTACTCACGTGCACACCTCTAGTTTGTATACGGTCTCTAACATTCATGCAAAAATTGCTCCATATCGGTTCATACTTATATATAGATGCCATATAAAGTAAATAAATTATAAAATAAATTCCAAATGATCCGTTTGAAATTTGGTACGTGGTGGTAATCTATGGCCTCTGACCATCATGCAAAAATTGGGCATATCGGATCAACAATTATATATAGCCCACATATCTACCGATCCCCAATTTGACTTCTGCATAGTCATGGAGAAAAACATTTCAATCGATCTTAAAATTTGTCTCTCTAATTACCGTGCCAAAATTGTTTCACCAACGATATATGCACAATGTCAATTAGAAGTGTAGTAAAAAATATGAATATGTATAGTTTCAATATTATTCAAATATTTAGTTTCAATATTAGCTTAGGTCGAAAACCTTTGGTGCTACTACCTATCTCATTTAATATCATAATTTATTATGGTTTCAAATTCTTTAATAAATAAATAAATAAAAGTTTCAATATTATTCAATTTTTCAAAATATTAGTCAATATTATTCAAATTCTATTTATAATCTGTAGATTTATTTTTATCGCTTTCAAAACTGACTTTACATAAAAACTTAGCTGAAACGTTTATTCTTTGGTGCGGTGGAAGAACTATATAATTTTCGAAAAAAAAAATTATGATGATTCTAGTTGTACTAATAAACTTCAAAAGCTATTATATTATAGGAATTGATTAATAAAATTTCCCACAGTGTAACGATTAACCGAAAAAAACCGAGTTATTCCAATTTCATATGTATTGCTCTCCATATCTGCTTGTGACGGTACACGCTACCATACACATACATACATATGTATTATGTTCATTTATGTATCCTTTTTCCTCTGTATACATATCTCTAGCTTGATCTATCGCTCTCTGACTGTCCATAATCTTGCATAATTATATAGACTATATTACATACATATTTACATACAAACATGCATAGCTATCTATCCCTAATAACTACTAGAACTACCACAACCCAAATACATATATATACGATGATGTTGGTGTATTGCTATATATATGATTTATATGTGTTTATCATAAGGATGGCTAAATACTCCACAAAAAAAATTAATTGTAGAAATAATTCGTTTACAGAGTTCAACATGGTAGCTTGCAGGATAACGGATGCCCGTAATATAGCAGCAAATAATCATCATCTTCATCGTCCACATCATCTACAGCCACAGCCACAGCAGCAGTCACAACAGCTACAACAACAACCACATAATCAGCATCAGCAACAACAACAGCAGCAGCATCATCATCATTTACAACAACAAATGCATAATCGTAATACGGGCTCGATTTCCGCTAGTCAAGTGCCTTTAAAAAAGTAAGTAAACCAACCAACCATTGGATTTTTACGTACACTCTTGTATCCATCCCTGCCTTAAGGGTTCTAAATACCATGTTTCTATTTTAATTTATTTATTTCTCTTAAAATATCCTTCATTCCACTTTTGGTTTTGGTATTTTTATGTTTGCTTTCATTAATTTGGTATGTATTTTAAAATAATTCTTTTTTGGTATTTAAGTTTAAGTTTTTTTTTTTTCATATTTTGATCATTCGTTTTTCTCGCATTTCTTTTGTTATGGTATTTTGGGTTATTTTTGTTGGCATATTAATGAAAATTTGTATAAAGGGAATAGGTATGAGCGAAATTTATTTATTTTAGTCTATAGAAAGAGACTAAGAAGTTTTATAGCTTACTATAATTTTCTTATACAAATCTAAAAAAAAAAATATTTGTGGAATCATACCAAAAATATTCAACTTCAATGAATTTTATCGACATTTGACACTTATGAGAAGTTAATTTTAACGTGCCAATACAGCAAATTAAATTTTTCCACTTTTTAGAGGGATCCTCTTCTCAGAGGTTTTGGAGGCGTTCACTGTATTATTATGGATATATCGATATCCTCATTCCAGAGTACGCTAAGTCGACTTAGCATTTTTTGATGGAGTTCGTTGTTTTTTATTCGAATTGGTGTGAATTACGTCCTCTCAAAAGTTCGAATTTATTGGATACTTCTATCAAAAGTTATGGTTAATATTGTACGTAGCTTGTGACTAGAGTTTTAAAAATTCCAATCCAAAAAGCGAAAAAGATTTGTTCGATCAAAAGTGGTCTAAGTCATTTTTAGCCATGTCCTATTATCACTATTTTGAATTCGTACATACTAAAACAAGTAAGGAAAGTAGGGCGGTGCCGACTATAAAGGGTGATACGGTCAAAATTTGGTCAAGGGAAAACGCGTGTAAATCGGTGAAATCGTTTATTTAAAAAATCAAATTAAATTTCTTTTTCAAGTTCAATTAGTATAAAATTCAGGAAAAATATTCAGTTAGGCTTTCGCTTTTCCAAATCCGAATTGCCGGGCCTCACGCTTGACACCTGCCATCAGATTTTGTACAGCCACCTTGTCCACCTTCTTCGCCGCAGAAAGCCAGTTTGCCTTGAACTGCTGCTCGTCCTTAGCAGTTTTTTTTGGTCTTCTTTAGGTTCCGCTTGACAATAGCCCAGTATTTCTCAATTGGGCGGAGCTCTGGCGTGTTGGGAGGGTTCTTGTCCTTGGGAACCACCTGCACGTTGTTGGCGGCGTACCACTCCATGGCCTTTTTACCGTAATGGCAAGATGCCAAATCCGGCCAAAACAGTACGGAACAAACGTGTTTCTTCAGGAAAGGTAGCAGACGTTTATTCAAACACTCTTTCACGTAAATTTCTTGGTTGACAGTCCCGGAAGCTATGAAAATGCTGCTTTTCAAGCCACAGGTACAGATGGCTTGCCAAACCAGATATTTTTTTGCGAACTTTGACAGTTTTGTGTGCTTGAAAATACCTTTCCCCTTCCTTTTGCCGTATAAAACTCCTGTCCCGGAAGCTGCTTGTAGTCGGCTTTGACGTAGGTTTCGTCGTCCATTACCACGCAGTCAAACTTCGTCAGCATCGTCGTGTACAGCCTCCGGGATCGCGCTTTGGTCGTCGTATTTTGTTTATCATCGCGATTTGGAGTCACTACCTTCTTGTAAGTCGATAGTCCGGCTCGTTTTTTGGCTCGATGCACGGTTGTAGACGATACACCCAGCTTATTTGCGGCATCTCGGAGAGAGAGGTTAGGGTTTCGGTTGAAACTAGACGATACACCCAGCTTATTTGCGGCATCTCGGAGAGAGAGGTTAGGGTTTCGCTTGAAACTACCGGCAACTCTCTTTGTCGTCTCAGCGGCTTCCGGTTTTCGATTTCCCCCCGATCCAGGCTTCCTGGCTGTCGACAAACGTTCCCCAAACACTTTAATTACATTTGTAACGGTTGATTTGGCAACTTTTAGCGATTTTTCCAGCTTTGCGTCCGAGTAGCTCGGATTTTCGCGATGCGCGAGCAAAATTTTGATACGCTGCTCTTCTTGCTTGGTCGGCATTTTGACAACTGAAGAGTGAATTCCAAAATCAAAATAGGAGCAACATTCTACACCCACACACCTTCAAAATGAGGGGTGTTCAGGTTTTTTAAATGCAAAATTGAAAGAAATACGTCAAGTTTATATTGACCAAATTTTGACCGTATCACCCTTTATTATACCCTGCACCACTTTGTAGATCTAAATTTTCGATACCATATCACATCCGTCAAATGTGTTGGGGGGCTATACATAAAGGTTTGTCCCAAATACATACATTTAAATATCACTCGATCTGGACTGACTTTGATAAACTTCTACAAAATCTATAGACGGCTAATGCACTAGGGTGGAACACAATGTTAGTAAAAAAAATATGGGAAACATTTAAATCTGAAGCAATTTTAAGAAAACTTCGCAAAAGTTTATTTATGATTTATCGCTCGATATATATGTATTAGAAGTTTAGGAAAATTAGAGTCATTTTTACAACTTTTCGACTAAGCAGTGGCGATTTTACAAGGAAAATGCTGGCATTTTGACCATTTTTGTCGAAATCAGAAAAACATATATATGGGAGCTATATCTAAATCTGAACCGATTTCAACCAAATTTGGCACACATGACTATATAACTAATTGTACTCCTAGTGCAAAATTTCAACCAAATTGGGCCAAAACCCTGGCTTCTGGGGCCATATAAGTCCATATCGGGAGAAAAATATATATGGAAGCTATATAAATCTGAACCGATTTCAATCAAATTTAGCACACAAGACTATACTACCAATTGTACTCCTTGTGCAAAATTTCAAGCTAATCGGGATAAAACTCTGGCTTCTGGGTCCATATAAGTGCATATCGGGCGAAATATATATATATATATATATATATATATATATATATATATATATATATATATATATATATATATATATATATATATATATATATATATATATATATATATATATATATATATATATATATATATATATATATATATATATATATATATATATATATATATATATATATATATATATATATATATATATATATATATATATATATATATATATATATATATATACATATATATATATATATATGGGAGCTATATCTAAATCTCAATCGATTTCAACCAAATTTGGCGCGCATAGCTACAATACTAAATCTACTCCCTGTGCAAAATTTCAACCAAATTGGGCCAAAACTCTGGCTTTTAGGACCATATTAGTCCATATCGGGCGAAAGATATATATGGGAGCTATATCTAAATCTGAACCGATTTCAATAAAATTTTGCACATTTGACTATACTACTAATTGTACTCTTAGTGTAAAATTTCAATCAAATTCGGCCAAAAGTCTGGCTTCTGGGGCCATATAAGTCCATATCTGGCGAAAGATATATATGGGAGCTATATCTAAATCAGAACCGATTTCAATCAAATTTTGCACACTTGACTATACGTCTAAGTGTTATGTTTGTACAAAATTTCAAGCAAATCGGTATAAAACTCTGGCTGCTGGGTCCATATCAGTGCATATCGGGCGAAAGATATATATGGGAGCTATATCTAAATCTGAACCGATTTCTTCCAAAATCAATAGGGTTCTATTCTGACCCAAATTAGAAACATGTGCCAAATTTGAAGACGATTGGACTTAAATTGCGACCTAGACTTTGATCACAAAAATGTGTTCACAGACAGACGGACGGACGGACGGACGGACGGACAGACGGACATGGTTATATCGAATCAGGGACCCACCCTGAGCATTATTGCCAAAGACACCATGTGTCTATCTCGTCTCCTTCTGGGTGTTACAAACATATGCACTAACTTATAATACCCTGTTCCACAGTGTGGCGCAGGGTATAAAAATGTGGGAAACATTTAAATCTGCAGCAAAAGAGTATTTATTATTTATCGGTCGATATCATTCCTCCAAGTTTTCGGCAGAGCAGTGCGATTTTAAAAAGAAAGAAAGTGTTCATCATTTTTAGCAAAATCAAAACAACCATATATATGAGAGTTCTATCTAATTCTGAACCGATTTCAACCAAATTTGGCGTGAATAGTAAGAATGTTAATTCCCTGTGCAAAATTTCACATAAAACGGATTACAACTTTGACCTCTGTGATCATGTGAGTCAAAAACGGGAGCTATATCTAAATCTGGACCGTATAATTTCACGTAAATCGGATTACAAATTTGACCTATTTGGTCATATGAGCGTAAATCGGACGAAAGATATATATGGGAGCTATACCTAAATTTCAACCGATTTTAACCAAAATTGGCATGGATAACCAGAACGTAAATTCTACTCCCTGCACAAAGTTTAAAGCAAATCAGAGCAAAACTCTGGTTTCTGGGGGCCATATACTCGTAAGTTCATATCAGGCGAAAGATATATATGGGAGCTATATCTAAATCTGAACCTATCCCAACCAAATTCGGCACATTTTCCGACACTAACAATTGCACTTCTTGTGCAAAATTTAAAGAAAATCAGGGTGAAATTCTGGCTTCTGGGGCCATATTAGTAGAAATCGGGTGAAAGATATATATATATGGAAGCTATATCTAAAACGGAACCGATTTCTTCCAAAATCAATAGGGTTCCATTCTGACCTAAAACAAATACTTGTGCTAAATTGGAAGTCGATTGGACTAAAATTGCAATCTAGACTTCGATTACAAAAATGTGTTCACAGACAGAAGGACAGACGGACACGGTTAGATCGACTCAGGGGCCGGCCTTGAGCAATATTGCGAAAGACACCATATGTCTATCTCCTTCTGAGTATTGCAAACATATACACTTACTCATAATACCCTGTTCCACAGTGTGGCGCAGGGTATAAAAATATTAAAAAATCGATATTGCGACTGTAGAATAATTAACTTTTTGAGTTTTCGACTTTTGAGTTGAGGTCATCCACTTGATTTGTGTGGCGCAGGGTATAAAAACTATGACTACAGACGAATTTCTTACAAATATCTCGAAGATATGGCTGAGCAGTTTAATATTGACCAGCTATTGGTGTTGAGCCGCAGGAATCTACCAACAGTTGATTTAGCAAGTTGACAAGGAACTACCTTTAAGGGAAAGGCAATGGAATCTGTACTTTTAGTTAACATGATATCACAATGGATTGAATAGTTTAGTGATCCTGGATATTCTAGCCCTATTACATCAATTCAATCAACAATTATATGTAATGATTCACAATTATATTTCATTCCAATACTCTCGCTTATTATGGTTGACGTCAAAAAAAAAAAAATAATTTTGCTTATGCTACCTAAGTACCTCATTCAAATGACTTGCGTGTTTTTAATATATTCCTATCCACTGCAGTCCTTTTGCTGGCATAGTATAATCGATACAATTTATTATGGCATTCCAAATGATTTAATCCGGCATCATTAACTCTCCGTACATATCAAATGTCCATGCAATTGGGGGGAATTAGTTCATCGAGCAGACAAAAAGAACAGACGTTTATTTTCCCAAATGCTCAGTTAACAAATTTTATGCCCTTTTTGTTTGCTATGTTACGATGTCTATTAAATTATTTTAATGATGGTATTATTTTTTTGTTTTGTGTTCGTTTCTTTTCTTTTGTTTTTAATTGCATCATTAATATCTCCCTTTTTGTGTGGGGGTTTCCACAGACAAAGTTTCCCATGAGTATGGTTAATTTTTGCAAATTCGTTATTTTCAGTTCTTCGGTTCAGACTTAATGCCCTATTTATATATATTTTTTTGTTTTTCTCTTCAAAACAAACTTTTCCATTCATCCACAGTGTGTTAACCTTGAAACATTTTTCTCTTTTTTCCCCCCTTCACATTCATGTACATATTTCACCCTGAAAAAAATAAAAACTTTTTCACTCATTGGTACAATTTCATCATTTAGCAATACTGATCATTATCGTGATTATGAAACTGTTTTCATAGTTCCAGGTCCATCATGTCATAATCAAAATCGTAAGGCTCTTAAAAATATTATACTAAATTATTAATTAGTCTCATTACCGTAGATAATATAAAAGAAAAGTTTTGTTGATGTCATAGTCTATAGTTTATGTTTATAATTTAGATATATACACTTAGTTTACCCTCATGTATATTAGAGGGGGTTGTACTATTACAGTAATTGATGTGTCATTGTGGAAAATTGTAATGTTGCATTTTCACCACGTCTCGAAATAATGAAATTCAAATAATATGAACGGACATAACTAGACTGACTCAGAATTTTACCACGACCAATATTTTATTGTGTTACAAACGCAATGACAAAATTAATATATCCCCCATCCTATGGTGGAGGGTATACAAATAGTAATCCAAATTTAACAAGTGATTTTTTTTAAGTGTCAAACGAAACTAGTTCTTATAAATCCAGAAACTGATGTGGGCTCCATAAGTAGAAATTTTTATTCGGGAAGCTTATCATTTGAAGCGATCAGCTTGGGAGAGTGTCTGTCATCAAATCAACCTGAAAGTCTATATTTTTGTACCCACCACCATAGTATCGTGATGGGTGGAGTTTGTCATTCCGTTTGTAACACATCGATAACGGCGCTATTATCCTGCAATCAGATTGGTTTTTTATTTGCAGGCAGGTCAAATTCGAAAATGGGCTATATCGGTCGAGGTTTTGATATAGACCGCCTATAAACCGACCCCCGATATGGGATCGTGGGCTTGTAGAAACCGTAGTTTTTATCCAATTTACCTCAAATTGGAAATCTAGAGGTATTTTTCGATTATAAAAAAGGTTCGACGAAAATGGTGAGTATCGGTCCAGGTTTGGTATAGCCACCATACAGACCGTTCTTCCGATTTTACTTCTTGGGCCTTTAGAAACTGTATTTTCTATGCAATTTGCCTAAAATTTGAAATCTCGAAGTATTTTACGACCACAAATAGGTGTGCCATATAGTTTTTATCGATCCATTTTTTAAGGCCTCCATATAGACCGATTTCACTCCTTGAGGGTATAGCAGGCGCAATGATCATGAAAATTGCTTGAAACTGAAAGTAAAATTTTCTTGTAATTATTCAAAAAATGTAATTTACAGAATTTAGATTTCAAATCATGGCCTTATTTCATCATTTTCTTGCACACTTACACGAGATGTCTATGATTCCTTTAAAACTCAATCAAAATTGGTTCTTACAAATCCCGAATCTGATCTAGTCTTCATAGATGGAATCTTTAAAGTTATCTTCGGGAACCGTATTGGTTGAACTGATCTGCTTGCGAGAATATCTGGTATGAAATCTTATATATTTCTTGATAATATTCACTACGAGGAAGAGTTTCCAAAGGAAACTATTATATTTGATTCATGGTGGTGGGTATTTCAGATTCGGCCCGGCGGAACTTACTTGTGTTTCGTTCACTTTTTGATGCCATACAATTTATTCTTTTCTTTTTCTTTTGAAAGCATGTAAATAATAAAATGAATTGTTATTGGTATAAATGTTTAGCATGCCCGCCTTACATACAAATGATCGTGGATTCAAACCCAGTTTCGACAGTTGGTTTATCCCATCTCAATAAAACTGGTGGCATTTCTGAGTGTTTCCAAACTTATCTAAGTGGTTTCACCACAATTTTGAAGGCCATTTGGAATCGGGTATAGAAAAGTATACATATATACGGCCGTAAGTTCGGCCAGGCCGAATCTTATGTACCCTCCACCATGGATTGCTTAGAAACTTCTACAAAGACTGTCATCCACAATCGAATTACTTGGGTTGTGGCAGACCTTGCCAATGGCAAGGTATATTAAAACTTCTTAATATCGTCTTCTAAATTGGAAGTTAGTCCATACGGGATATATATTAGGCAAAAAAATCAAGATTAACAAGTACACAGAAAAAAATTTCACGAAAATTTTTCCAATTAAAATTTTAATTGAGTTCTAAAAAATATTCAATTAAAAATAAAAAAGAATTAATTGATTCAACAAATTTTTTAATTGAAACAAAAATCAATCTTAAAACCTAATAGTATAAATTCATTTTGTAATTGGATCAATTAATTTTTCAATTGACCTTCAATTAATTTTTAATTGATACTATCAATTCTGTGATTGAAGATATTTCAATTAAAAAATTAATTGGATCAATTAATTTCGAGATTGAACCAGAAAAAAAATTTTTTGTGTGTATATACGGCCGTAAGTTCGGCCAGGCCGAAGCTTATGTTCCCTCCACCATGGATTGCGTAGAAATCTCTTCTAAACACTGCCATCCACAATCGAATTACTTGATTTGCGGTAACGATAGCCCATGGCAAAAAAATTTCCATAGACAAAATTTTCCATAGAAATTAAATTTTAAAAAAATTTTCTATAGAAATAAAATTTTGGTAGACTATTTTCGGCTCGAGCGACAACCATGATTATGAACCGATGTGGACCAATTTTATGTGATTGGAGATTGGCTATATATAACTATAGACCAATATGGACCAATTTTGGTATGGTTGTTAGCGGCCATATACTAATACCACGTTCCAAATTTTAACCGGATCGGATGAATTTTGCTCAAGGAGGCCAACTCTGGAGAACGGTTTATATGGGGGCTATATATAATTATGGACCAACACTGGCACGTTTGTTAGAGACCATATACTAACACCATGTTCCAAATTTCAACCGGATCGGATGAAATTTGTTTCTCTTAGAGGCTCCGCAAGCCAAATCTGAGGATCGGTATATGGGGGCTATATATAATTGTAAACCGATGTGGACCAATTTTGGTATGGTTGTTAGCGGTCATATACTAACCCCACGTTCCAAATTTGAACCGGATCGGATGAATTTTGCTCCTCCAAGAGGCTTCGGAGGTCAACTCTGGAGAACGGTTTATATGGGGGCTATAAATAATTATGGACCGATATGGACCAATTCTGCACGTTTGTTAGAGACCATATACTAACACCATGTTCCAAATTTCAACCGGATCGGAATTTGCTTCCCGTAGAGGCTCCGCAAGCCAAATCTGGGAATCGGTTTATATGGGGGCTATATATAATTGTGAACCAATGTGGACCAATTTTTGCATGGATGTTAGTTATATACTATATACTAACACCACGTTCCACATTTGAATCGGATTGGATGAATTTTGCTACTCCAAGAGGTTCCGGAGGTCAAAACTGGAGAACGGTTTATATGGGAATTATATATAATTATGGACCAATATGGACAAATTTTAGCATGATTTTTAGATACCATACACCAACACCATGTACCAAATGTCAGCCGGATCGGATGAAATTTGCTTCTCTTTGAGGCTCTGCAAGCCAAATCTGGGGATCGGTTTATATATAATTATAGACTAATTTTTGCATGGTTGTGAGATATCATATACTAGTATAACGTACAAAATTGTAACCAAATCGGACGAAATTTGCTCCTCCAAGAGGGTCCGGAGGTCAAATCTGGTGATCGGTTTATATGGGGGCTCTATATAATTATGAACGTATACAATTTTTGCATGGTTGTTAGAGACCGTATACTAACACCACGTACCAAATTTCAAATGGATCGAATGAATTTTGCTCCTCCAAGAGGCTCCGCAAACCAAATCTAGGGGTCGGTTTATATGGGGGCTATACGTAAAAGTGGTCCAATATGGCCCATTTGCAATACCATCCGACCTACACCAATAAAAACTACTTATGCCAAGTTTCAAGTCGATAGCTTGTTTCCTTCGGAAGTTAGCGTGATTTCAACAAACGGATGGACATGCTTAGATCGACTCAGAATTTCACCACGACCCAGAATATATACTTTATGGAGTCTTAGAGCAATATTTCGATGTGTTACAAACGGAATGACAAAGTTAATATACCCCCCATGTGGAGGGAGGGTATAAAAAGGGTGGAGGGTATAAAAAGCTAGTTAGTTTCTAACCTGATATAAATTTTCTATTTTCGCCCTAATACGTATATGTATGTGTGTATGCACACATTTGATTCCTTTTAATTTTCGCATATAATCTATAGTGTGAAATTGAGAGAGCCAGAGCTAGGGTTCCAATTGGGGGCTTGTATATGGGTGCATGTACAAGTATTTGTATATTTTATTTTGATTGGCTGTCTAAATGTTTAGATGAGATAACAATTATATATACACATATATACTGACATATATTTTTTTTATTTTTATTATTTTCATAATATATGTATTCTTCTTTTGCTTTTGTTTTCCTCACCTTACTCTCTCTCTCTCTCTTATGTTAGCATTTATTTATTATTCATGAATTTTAAGAGTTTTGTCGCTCTTAGACATATGAGTGATATATAATTTACATAATGTTTTCTATACGCTTGAATGATATACATACATGAGAGGACTTTTGTTTAATAGTTTATGCAGAAGGACACAGAAGTGTATAAGATAAGAAGAGAAGTTTAACGTGTGATGATAGATGTTTAATTAAAGAGGGAACAAATTGACTTGATTTTATTTAATTGGTCATAATTCTGTGTCTTGGTGCTAAAAGGGCCAATGTCAAAATATTCAGTTTTGATAATTGAACTTGAATGTTATAAAAAAAAACTATTTTAACTACAGCAGCCACTGTTTCATTCCATACGTAGCATATAGAAGATGATTTTCTTACCTTCGTTTGCTAAATAGTAAGGTTAAATGTCTACAGTTGACGTTTATAAAAGGGCCAAAGTAGGCATTGGCCCCTTTAGCATTAAGTTTTATAGATGAGTTCATAATGACATTGGCCAGCTTTACGCTTATTTAACCCCTTCTGGGTAAAATTTAAGATTGACTGTTTTATAATTATGAAAGAGAGCAAAAAAAGAAATCTAATGGAATGATTAACTAAAAACAGCAAAACAAGAAAACTAATATGCAAATCTATGAATTTCAATAAAATAATAACGAATTCAGTTTTTGTTTATTTTTACAATAACATCCCAAAAAAATTTGGAAGTTCTTCCAGAGGAACAACTTTAAAAGCACTTCCAGAAGATGTACTCCCAATGATGTTCTTTATTTTATCTACACAGGAAGTTCTTTTAATTCAATTTTTTATAATTTGCTTTTTTCATATTTTTAATGGGTAATGTTAACTTTTTTGTTAACATTACCCATTTTCATACCTAAAGCGGGAAAAGCCTCTCACTCGAGGGCGAAGGATTTCCGACCAATCAGCTTATCCTCATTCCTACTTAAGACTCTGGAGAGGATGATAGATATTTATCTTAGAACTAGCATCGATTCAAGGTTGTTCTCGAAAGGACAGCATGCATACTCGAAGGGCAGGTCTACTGAGACCGCACTACATGAACTAGTCAGCTTTATTGAAAGCTCACTATCTGTCAAAGAATACACAATCGTGGCGTTTCTAGACATCGAAGGGGCGTTCAATAATGTCCATCCGAGCTCGATATTAAATGGACTGACAACTCTGAATGTTGATCCATGTATACTCAGGCTGTTAGACGAACTGCTAATGAAGAGACGTATTTCAGCCACACTAGGACAAGCAAACATACAAAGGTATGTGAACAGAGGCACTCCCCAAGGAGGAGTTCTATCACCTCTTCTTTGGAATGTTGCTATAAATAGCCTTCTGGTTACTCTAGAAAAAGAAAGGATAAAAGTGGTGGCATACGCAGATGATGTGGCTCTGGCAGTCAGGGGAAAATTCCCATCCACAATCAGAGATATTATTCAGAGGGCCCTCCGGATGACTGAGAAATGGGCGAAAGACAATGGTCTTGGGGTAAATCCTGCAAAGACAGAATTAGTCATGTACTGCAACGATCGCAAAACTCCCACGGTTAGGCCTATTTCCTTAGGGGGTATTGAAATTCCCTTTGGTGAATTTGCAAAATACCTTGGCGTTATTTTGGACAGGAAGCTGAACTTTAAGCTTAATATTGAAGAAAGGGCGAGAAAGGCAACTGTAGCTTTGTACTCGTGCAAAAAGGCAATAGGAAAAAAGTGGGGACTGAAACCAAAAATTGTGCATTGGCTATACACGGCAGTGGTTAGACCTATAATGCTATATGGTGTTGTAGTCTGGTGGCCGGCACTTCAGAAACCGACTTGTTTAGATAAAGTTCAGCGTATGGCGTGTTTGTGTATTTCAGGCGCATTCAGCAAGACAGGAACAAATTCCCTTAATGTCGTGCTGCATCTATTGCCTTTAGACATTTTGGCCAAACAGTCAGCTGCAACAACGGCTGTGCGGTTGCGCGAGCTATCGCTGTGGTCGGAAAAAGTTTACGGTCACAGTTCTGTCCTCAAAATAATGCCAGATGTGCCTAACGTAGTGGATTACACTTTGGCGAGTCCACTTTTCGACAAAAAGTTTGAGACTCTAATCCCCAACAGTGAGGCGTGGTGCACACAGACCCCGGGGAATAAAGAATATATAGATTTCTACACTGATGGCTCCAAATTGGATGGACAAGTGGGGTTCGGAGTATATTCTAATGATCTGGAACTTCGAATAGCGAAAAGATTACCTAATCACTGTAGTGTTTTTCAGGCTGAAATATTAGCAATAAGAGAGGTGGCGAATTGGCTGAGAAGTAATGTTCCAAAAAATGTGGGCATTAATATATACTCAGACAGTCAACCTGCAATAAAATCCTTGGACTCTGTGTTCCTCAACTCGAAAACGGCCATCGACTGCCGCAAATCTCTCAATGAGATGGCTGAGCAGTACAATATTCACCTAATATGGGTGCCTGGCCATAGGAACATACCGGGGAACTGCGAAGCGGATGAGTTGGCAAGGCTAGGGACTACCTTACATATTCCAGGGGAACTAGAATTTGTTGGTATGCCCCTAGCTACCTGCAAGCTCATGCTGCGTGGGAAGGCTGTTATGATGGCAAATGTTCGATGGGAGAATTGCAAGGGTTGTAACGACACCAAGCAAATATGGCCCCATTTCAACTTAAACCGCACACTAGATATGCTAATGTTCTCGAGACGTCAGATATCACTCCTGATATCTGCTATAACGGGTCGCTGCCTGATAGGCGATTTTGCAAAAACTATTGGCGCGAAGTATAATGACTATTGTATGAGCTGTCATGATGCGGAGGAAAAAGAATCAATTAAACACCTCTTGTGTGAGTGTCCTGCATTTTGTGTAAAGCGCAAGCAACTTTTAGGAGCATATAGCTTCAGATTACTGGCGGATCTGGAAAACGTTAACTTAAGCAGTCTGCTACTGTTTTTGGAACAATCTGGTTGGTTCAACAAAGAAAAATAATCAAGAAGGTTCAGCGGTTAAAACTAGAAGTGCCCATATGTAATAGGTACTTTTAGTTAATGTGGTATCACAATGGACTGAATAGTCTAAGTGAGCCTGAATCTTAATCGGGCTGCCACTTTAACCTAACCTTAACCTAACCTAACTTTTTTGTTTCAAATAGGTTAAAATCAGAGTAAGAATTCTTAAAATGGTACAAATTATTTCAATTTTTTCGAAAAAAAAAATGCTAAATCCAATCTGAAAAATTGTGAATTTTTGAAATTTTTTGAAGTCAAACGTTTCAGACAAGCGTTAGAATCCATTAAAAATTATAAAAAATTATAAAAATTATTTATTTGACAAAATATCACAGAAATTTTTAATTTACATTCAAAACATTGAATTCGGATCACACCTAAAGAAGTGATGCAAATTCAGTGCAACGGCTGTTGAAATGGAGGACTTCCGTCCTATGACATGCCCATGTTAAATTCATCGCTTCTGTATCAATTTTGCACCACTTCCGGATCCAAAAAGAACATTTTCATTACTTTTTTGGCGACGCTTTTTTTTTTGCTGGGATTATTATGTTATATTATTAATTTTATAATAACCGTTTACTTTTATAATAACATTAAATAAAACTCATTTTGTGGTTAAACAAAAATATTTCGTAATTTTTAAATAAAAAAAAACATATTTTTTTATAAAAGTATATATATTTTTCTAAATTATTGTTATTAATTCAGTTACATTTTTATTTGTAAATAAAAAATAGTGAATCTTAAGAAAAATGTCAGTGTTCCAAAACTGGTGATTTTTGTAATAGTGTATCAGATAGATATGTGTGTGTGTTTTTTTTTTGTACTGTATTAAAATTTATCATAATTAGTAAATGTTTCTATTGCACATTATGAGTAAATCATTGTCAATTGTCATTGGTATTAAAACAACTTGAGTTATTTAATTTTAGGTCAGTTTTTGAACTCCTTACAATGAAATATTTTTCATCTAGATTCTAATTTTAGTTTATGGGTGAGTACTAAGCTCGAGTTTAGCCGCTAAAATGAAAACTAAATCAATAAAAAAGGCATAAAATTATACATCTTTGTTGCAAATTTTATTATAACTTGATGGCGAATAGCCCAAAGCAGATTTTCACAAAGTTTGTTTTCCTTAAAATGGATTATTAAAGAAAAGTAATCGTGAAAAAATGACGATTTTAGTGGCTAAACTCGAATTTAATACCCACCTTATGGATTAAAAGTGTTCACATTTGCCGTGGAGTGTGTAAGAATTATGATTATTTGTACGAATTTTGACAAAACTCGAAAAGGCAATGTACTTAACGCATTATTTCCGAAATTTTTTTCACAAAACTTTTCAATTTTATTTCAAAATTTTAAAAAAATGTCTTCAAATTTTAAAAAGTTTAACACCCTAAACTAGGTGTCGAAAGAACGGAGCTAATGTCGTCATTTTCGAGGCAAAAATCTGAATTGTCCAGTTTATGAGTAAAAAATCATTAAAATGGCGATAAATCGGCAAAATTGGCATCCCTGATTGTGATACTACATTAACTAAAAATACCTTTTACATCTAAATGCTTCTAGTTTTTTACCGATGAACCAACTCTATTATTTTCTTCTGTTGAACCAACCTGATTATTCCAAAAGGATTAGTAGACTGCTCAAGATAAAATTTTCAGGTCCGCCAGTAATCTAAAGCTAAATATGCTAAAATTCGCTTAGGACTTACGAGTATATAAAATGCAGGACACTCACACAAGAGGATCTCTTTCTTCCGCCTCATTACAGCTCATGCAAATGTCATTATAATATACTTCGCACCAATAGTTTTCGCAAACTCACTCAGTGTTAACAAAAGCATACCAACAAATGATAAGGAAGTTTCGAGCCTTGCTAACTTATCGGCTTCGTAGTTACCTGGTATGTTCCTATGGCCGGATACCTATATATTGTGAATATTGTACTCCTCAATCATCTCGTTGAGAGATTCGCCAACTGCCATATACTGGCCGTTTTCGAGTTAAGAAACACAGAATTCAAAGATTTTATTGCAGGTTTACTCTCCGTTGGACCATTACTTCTTAGCCAAGGTATCAAACATCTTTTATTGCGATATTTCAGGCTCAAAAACACTACAGTGATTAGGTTATATTTTATATAAAACGTTTATTCTCCGGCGTCTGTGTGGACCACGCCTCACTATTGGGAATTAGTGTTAGAGTTTTCTTGTCGAAAAGCGGTTTGCCCAGACTGTTATTCACTACATTTGGCACGACTGACATTATTTTGAAAACCGAACCATGGTTGACTGAGTTTCTTTCATGTAAAAATACTCATTTTTAAGTCGAATCGCCTAACTATAAAGACAGACCGACTGCATTGAAAAGTTTATCGGCTTCTGGACAAGGAAAAAAACTTTATATAAGACAAATACGTACTCTTTTCTAAGCAAAATTCGTATTCGTATTTTTCAGTGTAAGTAATCCTGAAATATTGGGCTGTTACTATACCTAAAGTAAACAAAACAAAAACCCTAAAATTATGAAACCAACAATTGCCAACTTTGTTATTTTTTTTTTTGCAACTTATTATATTTCGGAGATACGACAATAAAATATTGTTTTTTCAAAAGTCATATTAGTACATCCCCATCAAGCAAACGGTTATATTAATGCACTGCTGTTATCAGTTCTCCCTAACAAAATAAAATCTTTTACTATAAATGAAGAAAATATATCAATTTCAAACCCTCCGCCATCCATATGTAATTTACTTTGGTATCTTTCTCTCTCTCTCGTTTTTAATTAAAAGTTACTTTCTACTAATTGTTTCATTAAGGCAACAAAACAAAAAAAATGTAAAACTTTAAAAATTCAAATCAATTTTCTTAATGGATCTTCAAAAACTTAAAAAGGAATTATTTGCGGCTTACCTTTACCACTTAACATTCATCTACATGAACTCCAAAGCCATTTCTCTTACTCACACACATTTATCCCACTCTGAAATATATCAACTAAATGAGGATTATTTTTAAATTCCTTTGTGTGGTTGTGGTTACACTTTGTGTCAATGTGTGTGTGTGTGTGCGGTTATCGGAATATTTGTTTAACTCACACATATGTAATATCAAAAAAAAAGCTGATCATATATCAAAAGCAAGACATACTTCATACTTTTGCTTAATTTCCTACAAAGGTGTAATGAAGTAAGGGAGCTATTAAATATGCCAAAAGCAAACACCATGAAGTTTTCTTATGTAAATAATCTCTATTAAATGTTGTTGACTATATAAATATTTCCTAGATAAAAAAAACAATTTAAAAGGAATCAATCACCAATGACAGGAAATATATTAGATTGCTTTTTAATATTAGAAAAAATTATATTTATTTTTAAACTCTCAAACTCGTTAGCAAAATTAAATAAATATCTAAAATAAATGAAAATAAAAATCAAATATAGCGAAAGTTCGGCTGGGTTGAACTAAGAAGATCTAATAGGATTTACGATTTCCATTTTATGGATAGCAAATTGATGGATATACGGACAGGTTTATCTTAATTATTAAACCGATGTGATAGATAAATTTAAATAAGATTGGTAAATAAATAAGAGTTTGAGAACATAATTATATAAATCAAGCGATATGTACACTGAAAAAATTTTGTCGTAAGGCCAAAGATTTCATATGCTTAAAATACTAATGCAAATTTCGAGAGAAGTTCACCAATGTGGTATCACAATGGCTGCCACCTAACCTATCCTTCGCTTAGCATAGAAGACGAATTTCTCCGACATACATTTTTATACCCTCCATCATAGGATGGGGGTATATTAACTTTATCATACCGTTTGTAACACATCGAAATATTGCTCTAAGACCCCATAAAGTATATATATATTCTGGGTCGTGGTGAAATTCTGAGCCGATCTAAGCATGTCCGTCCGTTCGTCCGTCCGTCTGTTGAAATCACGCTAACTTCCGAACGAAACAAGCTATCGACTTGAAACTTGGCACAAGTAGTTGTTATCGATGTAGGTCGGATGGTACTGAAAATGGGCCATATTGTCCACTTTTACGTATAGCCCCCATATAAAGGGACCCTCAGATTTGGCTTGTGGAGCCTCTAACAGAAGCACATTTCATCCGATCCGGCTGAAATTTGGTATATGGTATTGGTATATGGTATCCAACAACCATGCAAAAACTGGTTCACATCGGTCCATAATTATATATAGCCCCCATATAAACCGATCCCCAGAATTGGCTTGCGGAGCCTAAACGAGAAGCAAATTTCATCTGATCCGGCTGAAATTTGGTACATGGTGTTGGTATATGGTCTCTAACAACCATACAAAAATTGGTTCACATCGGTCCATAATTATATATAGCGCCCATATAAACCGATCCCCAGATTTGGCTTGTGGAGCCTCTAACAGAAGCATATTTCATCCGATCCGGCCGAAATTTGGTACATGATGTTGGTATATGGTCTCTAACAACCATGCAAAAATTGGTCCACATCGGTCCATAATTATATATAGACCCCATATAAACCGATCCCCAGATTTGGCTTGTGGAGCCTCTAACAGAAGCATATTTCATCCGATCCGGCCGAAATTTGGTACATGATGTTGGTATATGGTCTCTAACAACCATGCAAAAATTGGTCCACATCGGTCCATAATTATATATAGACCCCATATAAACCGATCTTCAGATTTGTCTTGCGAAGCCTCAAAGAGGAGCAAATTGCATCCGATCCGGCTGAAATTTGGTACATGGTATTGGTATATGGTCTCTAACAACCATGCAAAAATTGGTCCACATCGGTTCATAATTATATATAGCCCCCATATAAACCGATCCCCAAATTTGGCTTGCGAAGTCTCCAAGAGAAGCAAATTTCATCCAATCCGGTTGTAATTTGGAACATGGTGTTAGTATATGATCTTTAACAACCGTGCCAGAATTGGTCCATATCGGTCCATAATTATATATAGCCCCCATATAAAACATTCTCCAGATTTGACCTCCGGAGCCTCTTGGAGGAGCAAAATGCATCCGATCCGGTTCAAATTAGGAACGTGGTGTTAGTATATGGTCGCTAACAACCATGCCAAAATTGGTCCAATCACACAAAAATTGGTCCATATCGGTTCATAATCATGGTTGCCACTAGAGCCAAAAATAATCTACCAAAATTTTATTTCTATAGAAAATTTTGTCAAAATTTTATTTCTAGAAAAATTTTGTAAAAATTTTATTCGGTTCATAATAAAATTTTCATCATTGTCAAAATTTTATTTCTATAGAAAATTTAGTCAAAATTTTATTTCTATAGAAAATTTTGTCAAAATTTTATTTCTATAGAAAATTTTGTTCAAATTTTATTCGGTTCATAATCATGGTTGCCACTCGAGCCAAAAATAATCTACCAAGATTTTATTTCTACAGAAAAATTTGTCAAAAGTTTATTTCTATAGAAAATTTTGTTAAATTTTTTTTTCTGTAGAAAATTTTGTCAAAATTTTCTTTCTATAGAACATTTTGTCAAAATTTTTATTTCTATAGAAAATTTTATTAAATTTTTATTTCTATAGAAAATTTTGTTAAAATTTTATTTCTGTAGAAAATTTTGTCAAAATTTTATGTCTACTTTGTCAAACTGAATTATATACGTATTGGATCGATCTTTTTTGATTTAATATATACCACGTATGAACTTACATACAATTTAGAAGATGGTGTTAGGAGGATTTAAGATACCTTGCCATCGGCAAGCGTTATCGCAACTTAAGTAATTCGATTGTTGATGGCAGTGTTTAGAAGAAGTTTCTACGCAATCCATGGTGGAAGGTACATAAGATTCGGCCTGTCCGAACTTACGGCCGTATATACTTGTTTTATGTTAGCTTGATATCAGGCAGGTTTTTATGACCAAATTATTTCAACTACATATTATTACAATATTTATTCGAGTTTATTGGCAAGAAGTTTAAGGGAATTGATACTATTAAGATATTGAAAAGAAAATGCCAAATAGCCATCCACACAAGCCTGACTATACGTAGGTTTCATCGCTGACTAATGCGAATTTCCATAGCGTTTAGTGTAGATCTAACGATGGGATATGATTCATTTTTGGACTTATAAGCTAATTTCTTATTGAATTTCCATACGAAAATTATTCTTCCCAAATTGAACCATTACTTTCCTTGTCCATAATTCGATGAAGTCGTTTATCTAAAAGAAAGAAACCTTTTTTTGACTAAGGTAAATGGCTGTAATAATTCTGCAAAATTCTTCAAAATTAATTAAATCGTCCTTAACATTTTTGGCTGTTTGTATCTTGAAGCACAAAAGTGTTCAAAAACATGAGATGTCTTTCAATACTTTATTTTAAAGACGTAGTTTACTTGAAACATAGTTTTATTTCTACTTGATGTGGAGTTTAAATGTGGAGATTTAAGTTGTCGTTAACATATCTTTAAGACTCTGATAGCTCATGAAGAAGAAATCTGAAAAAAAAACAATAAACTAAAATTGTTTTTTAGAGAAAAAGTTTGTGTCTTAAGGTTGTCCTTACATTAATTCTCCGCTTCTTTGGCACGGAATCAATACCAAAACCATTAGTAAAAATTCAAAATCTTTTGAAAATGACATGCTTGTTTTTCAGTGCAGTTAAACATATAATTTTTAGAAAACTAGACTTTTCTTTTATTCACACTAATTCCCTTCAAAGCTGATGTAGTGATCCTCCAATTTTTGATAATAAATTTTTCATTTTAATTACTTTCAAAAGGGGCCTCCGTTTCGGCGACATTTCCTCTCTTTCGTCTCAGCTTGAGATTTTGAAATAGTCGCTAGCGGTCTGAATACGTTGTTCGCAACCAACGCAATTTGAAGCTGCATTAATGGTCCCAATCGTCAACCCATAGTTTTCTTATATCCAAATATACAGGGGTTCAGGGGTTATCTTTGAAGTTCCTGCTATTTTATTATATTTCAATTTGTGGCCATTCAAAACCATAGGATGGGAGGGGGGGTGGTTGGTATACTAACTTTGTCATATCGTTTGGTCTCTGACCCCATAAAGTGTATATATTGTGGACCGTGGTGAAATTCTGAGCCGATTTAGCGATGTCCGTCTGTTGCTATCTTCAAAGCGAAAAAAGCTATCGACTCGATTTTTTTTTTTGAAAGTGGGTCATATCGGTATAGATCCCTAGGTTAGGTTAGGTTATGTGGCAGCCCGATGTATCGGGCTCACTTAGACTATTCAGTCCATTGTGATACCACAGTGGTGAACTTCTCTCTTATGACAAGGAACCTCCTTTTTATAGCCGAGTCCGAACGGCGTTCCACATTCCAGTGAAACCACTTAGAGAAGCTTTGAAACCCTCAGAAATGTCACCAGCATTACTGAGGTGGGATAATCCACCGCTGAAAAAACTTTTTGGTGTTCGGTCGTAGCAGGAATCGAACCCACGACCTTGTGTATGCAAGGCGGGCATGCTAACCATTGCACCACGGTGGCTCCCTATATAGATCCCTAAGATAAATTTCTACTGCTGCTGAAATCGTCTATAGAGCGGATGCTTAAAAGGATGACCTCCTTTCTATGAGGAACCCATGTTACATTCTTTGTTTCTGATCCAATTTTGCACCACATCCGGTGACCAAAAAAGGACGTTTTCATTGCTTTATTGGCTACACTTTTTTGTTGGGATGTAGCCTCAATTTCCTTGGACTTCTCTAATAGCAATAAATGGGTCAATTAGGCTGGAAGAAGAGTTTTCTTTTCTAAGAAACGAAATTTTAGACAAAGGAAGTTGTCTTTTAAAGCTAATTGATTTTTTCTTAAAAAAAAACAACAACAACAACAAATAAAAGAGGTTAGGAACAATTTCTTATAAATTGAGATTTGATTGTTCTTAAATAAAATACTTTTTAACAAAGGAGAATTTCGTTTGCGAAAATTATCTTTTCTTTATGTGTACTTATGAAATATATCACTCTATTAAAATTTAGTTTTTACATTTCATGTATACATATTAATCTTATTTTGTAATATTTCCATATCCATTTAAATAAAAATTTTATTTTTATTTTATGAAATTAAATTTTTCAAACTCCATAAATAATTTTTTTTACATATAAATATATAAACAAAACAATTTCACATAATGCCTGACAAAAATCATTAATAATATTATTACTAATATAAGATATTTATGTGTCTTTTCTGTATATTTGTGCTTCACTGTGCTGTAATAAAAAATAAAAAAAAAAATCTGGATGATGTTGTAGATCAAAAGGTTGGCCTTCCATATTAATTTACTTTATATTCTATGTTTTTATAAAATATTATATAGATATATATGTTATAAAAAAGTCTATTTTAGCATGCTTTTATATTAAAAAAAATAATTTAATATTATTATTAATTTATTTGCCTTTTCCTTACACAGATATAAACAAACCCGAATATCAAGTCTAACAACAATACTTATTGCAATATTACACTGGATATGGCCACCGGATCGTTGTACCAACTGTCATTCGATCTATAGTTCGCCAACTCTCGATGAGTCGGAACGTCGCAAATCCCTGAGTGAAATACAACGATCAAGGGATGGACGTTTTGTATTGGCCACCAAAGCGGGAAATGCCCTTACCAATGGTGATCTACTGCTCGACGAGGGTATCGATGAGGTTGATGCAGTAGACACAAGACGTAATAGTAATGCATCACAAAAATCCTCCTCGGACGATGGTGGGTTCTTGTCTAGGCGCAATTTTATAACAGCCCGAGCTTCATGGCGACGTCCATTGGTGGCCTCACCAAGTCAGCTGAGTTTACAATCGGTGGCGGCGGGATCAGCCAAGGGATTATTGCAGGGTCTTGGAGGTCTATTGAAAATTGGAGCATCAGGTGGAAGCAATGGAGGAGGAGGAGGAGGAGGAAATTTCCGTAGTGAGGGTGATAATTTACTAAGTGGAGCCCGGTATCAAAATGTCTATGGTAATACCATCTATAGAAATTTACATCCTCACCATGGCATGGGTCTACAGGCCCAACCGGCTAGTAGACCTTTACACATCAATACCATAAGTGGAGGATTACAAAGTCATCATATGCATCAGGTATTTTCACCATCTAAAGTATCGAGAATATTTTCCAGTTCACCTGCTAGTAGTCCCAATGGTATGGTCACCCAAACCGATGATGGTCTTATGACATCACCTTGGGCTCTCACTACACCGAATCATTCGAATCATTTTCCCTATAATCAATTTAGTGATTTGAGTACAGTGTGTCCAGGATCAGCAGAGAGATCTGTGCCCACTCTAACACCCACTGCCAGTGGTAATTTAAGCCGTTATCGTTATTATCCCCATGAATTGCCTTCGTTGAGGACCATACAAGAGGAAACACGACGTTTGAATTATGAACATCAACAGCAAAGGGAACAAAGGGATCAAGATTTTCTTCCTCTGCATATGGATTCGCCACCATCATGGAGAAGTTATTATCAACATAGCTCGGCCCCTTACTATCATAGCTATAGGCCCAGGACCAGATGGTATCCACGTCATTATTCACGTCTTTTTGGAAGATCTCAAGGGGATTTAATGTCCCCTCTACCACATTTGAATTTAACTTTAAGATCCTCAAATCATCATGTCTTGGGTTTGGATGCCTCACCCGAGTCGCGCTCCAGTTCAAGTGGTTTTGGATCGAAAAATACCTCCAATCATCCACAGGGCTCACATCATTCGGGTAGTACAAGTGAATGGCGTTTATTGCCACCATATAGACCACCGCCACCACCACCGTCAGCAACAAATACTGCCTACTTTGGAACACAAACGACTATGGGTCCGCAGTCACAGGCTCAACAGCAGCAGCCAACGCATCATCATCTACAACAACCGCAACAGGCCCAGGGTCAAGCTCCGGTATATCATCAGACACCGCCACAGCTTTCACAGCAGCAACATTGCAATCCATTTAGCACTCTGCCCCTGACATCGTATCAACATTACTCGCCATCAAATTATTTCAGTTCCAGTACTACACAGAGAACTTTGACACCTCCTTATACCATGGAACATTGGTTGGATATGATCACAAGACTGAATGCGGCCACGGATAATGTGAATTTACCCAAATCCGTAGATGTGGGTAGTGTGGATGGCCATTATGAGTTTGATCCATCAACACCCACGCCCAGTGCCTCCACACCCACTGGGGGTTTATTAAGGGAAGATTTTAACCTGCACATTGATACCACAGGACATCTGCATCATTCCAATTCCCATCACAATCACCACCATCATCATGCCAATGGATCAAACTCACATCATACATTACCAGGAGGACCCCTTAGTTCTACGAGTAGTCTTTTTAATGGCCACACGACGCTGAATTATGGTCTTGCTGGATCATCCTCAACTTTTGGGGGAGGTGCTATGAGAAAATCCCGCCTGCAAGGTCGTTATGATAATATCGAGGCCCGACTGCAATCCATGAAGGAGGAATTCTATGAATATAGAAAACGTCAAGCTATGCAAAGAGCAGGAGTATCGGAATTGGAAAGTGTTTGCTGACAAAGGCCTACAAGGCGTTATCGTTGGCCCCGGCAATGGTGGGAGCTGTGATGTGAGAAAGAGAGATAATAAGGCGTTAAGAAAATGGTTTCAGTTTCCAGTGTTTAATCATTCCACCCACACGCGGGAAGGGGCGGGGAATGATTTAAAAGCAACCTAGGGTGTCACACACGGCCGATTTGCATGTAAGTTTTCCAACAGTTTTCCGAGGTTTCTTAAGTGACCAAGTGCAGTCACTTAGCACACAGAAAAATACATTGTCAAACATACCCTCACACACACACATGGGAATCACATGAATTTGCTCATATTTCACCTATTTAGCCATTAAATTAGAAAATTCACCATTCACACACACACACACACATCTGTAGGCGTGCCATCTCCCTTCAACACGAAAACTCAAACTTAAAAGCCCTCACAAATACAATCAAAATTCTCAAAGCCATCAAAGCCACAACAACAAGAAAAAACAAAACGACAAAGGAAAAACCAAACCTCAATAATAAGAAAAACAACTTTAAAGAGCACTGATTTTTCAATTATTACAACTAAAACAAAAAACGAGACATCTTATTAAACTAAAAAAAACATAATAAGAAAAGTTGCAATACACTCAAAAAAAAATTATATGAAGTTAGTAAGACTAGTATAAAAAAACCGAATTCCCATGAAGAAAATAATATTTAAGAATTAATAAAATAAAAAATTTAACAAAAAAAAAATACTCTTCCACGAATTATTTCTTTAGTAAAGAAAATGGGGGCAATTTTCTTTACTAAAGAGCAAAAATGTACCCCCTACCCAGTATTTCTTAAAGAAAAACGAATATAAACAAAAAGAAAAACCTAGTAATTTCAAATTTCCCCAAAAAAAGGAAACATTTAGGTGAATATGAAAAAATATATATAAAAAATAATGTAATAAAAATACAAACACACAATATAACTAAAAAAACTACCACACAAAAAATACACAAAATTAGTAGTTTTAACACAATTTAGTGGAAAAAAGGAAGTTATAAAAAATAAAAAAGAATGTAAAACTTCTTAAAGAAATTTAACCAAAAATTAAGAAAAACAAACACAAACAAATTTGTAAAATATTCTAAATAAAAAGAAATTCTTTATAATTTAAATAAAATTAATAATAAATTAAAAACAAAAAACCAAACCCCAACAAAAGACGTACAGTTTTTTAGTTAACACATTGAATGGAAAAAAATTTAATGGAAATTAAATTTTATTTGGAAGTAGTGAAATGAGAAGGAAAGTGAAAAAAGAATTATACTAAAACAAACACTTAGTTAAATAAATTTATGGAAAAGTTCTAAAATTAAGTTAGTTTTAAATTACATAAATAATTTAAAATATTATGGGAAAAAATTAAAAAAAAACAAAAAAATCCTAAACACCTTATTCCTTTTCATAATCTCCCCCACCCCCCAGTTCACCCTTTCCAAAAAATAAAACATAATGTAAATATTTATTATAGTTCGTATATATATAAATATTATGTAATATTAATTAATTAATAAGAAAGAAAAAAACCACTGCAACAACAATAGCAATTATTGAACATATTTGAATGAACGAAAACAGAAAAAACAACAAACCGAAATTTATATAATTATAAAAGAAGTTAAATAAAAATATATGACAAAAAATGAATTAAATTTAAACATAATCCCCCCTTTAGCATTTTCAATATTAACCTATAATACGAGTATATTTATTTAAATAAACGAAGGTAATAAAACAAAACCCCTACAAATTCCTAAACCACAAGGAAATATTATAAAAAAAAACGAATACGTATAAAAATAAATTATTGAATTATTTTTTTTTGTAATTAATAGTACTCCCCATGTGAATGTTGGGGAAATTTTGAAAAACCCTTTTTGTTGCTTTAGTTATAAAATCCACATTATTTGAGGGCATTAAGGTGAGTTTAACTATGGCATTTGATTACATTTAGGGCTAAATAAAATTGTCAAATTAATTTGAAAATAGAAGACATATATTCTCTGATTTATGTGCACTCAAAAAAAAAAGTGAACTCTCTATTTCACTAAAGCCAATTTAACTTTATTTTAGTTCATGGAATTATTATGTTTGGAGAAAGTTTCCTTTACTCTAATAATTTTTTGCGTACGTTAGTTGAATTAACTAAAAAGCGGAAAAAAATTATTCACAAATTAAGAATAAAAATTTACTAAATTCTTATTTCTCACAACATAGTTCATTATTCCCTTAAATTTGTAAATTTTACTACAAATGTGTTCATCATCAACTTCGAATGTCACTAAAGACATTCTTGCAATTTTGAAGTCCAATTTTTTCCTTCAAACTACAAAATTGTCTTTAACAAGTGAAAAAAGTTAATTATGTCTAATAAATTTTTTTGAATTTGTCGAAAAATATTTACTTATTTTTGTGGCATCGGTGAGGTCGGTGAAGAAGAATAACATGACCATATAAATTATACCCAAATTCTAAAGGCAAATAATATTTTAAAATATTTGAAATATTGTGTGAAATATTGAAAAGTTGCAGCGTGCTCTATACCAAACTAAACTATATCAGTCCTTTTGCCTAGTGTATTTTACAACGTTAAATCCATTTCATTAGGTACCAAAATGTTTCCCATTTCCTTAAAAAATATTCCTTAAGGAAAAATAATAAACAAGTTTATTTTGCAATTTTGAAGTCCAATTTTTTCCTTCAAACTACAAAATTGTCGTTAACAAGTGAAAAAAAAAGTTAATTATGTCTAATAAATTTTCTTGAATTTGTCAAAAAATATTTACTTATTTTTGTGGCATCGGTGAGATGCCAGCGTTTGTAATACTATTTAGTTAAAATTTTCTAAAAGTATTAAAAAATTTCTAGTTTTCTTCCTTATTGGATCACTGTTTTTTTCAGTGTGATATTGTTCAATTATAAAAATTTTTATAAAAATTTGGCAGTTATTGTTTGTGGTGAAAATATTGTTTCAGCCCAATTTCGAAGAATTGTAAGGGCTGTGATTTGGCTAGTTGTTGGACTGGCATAGGAACTTAGTCTGTCTTAAGTATTTCCTAAGTTTCCTCAATTTTGTTGTGGTTTTCTCTTAAATATTGAGGTTTTTGAAAAAGCCCCCTTTTTATACTGAAAACTAAAGTTTTGGTATAAAACAACACAATCCCGGAATGCATAAATGGGGTCCTGATTAAAAAAAAAGAATTTTTGTAATGCATGCAAATAAAAAATAATATTGGCCTAATATGAAGGAATATACAACCTTAACTTTAGGATATTGAATAAACTCAATATTAAGGGTAAATTTCTTTAAAAAAAATATTTTAATTGAACGAAGGTCTATAACCCTTGATATAGAAAATGTTTAATTAAATTTAGAACATGATATTTATAATATATTTTTATTTTTTAATTAAATTTAGGACAAGAATATTTATAATGTCTGTTCCTCTCTTAAAGTTGTATGTCTCCGAAGTACGTAAAATTTTACTTGAAATAAAAAAAATAAATTTTTCCATTTAAACAAATGAACTTTTAACTTTAACTAAATTAAAATGACCAGAGCTACTTATATTAATTAAAAAGATTTTATATTAAGGGCGATTTTCATTCGAACGATGTAAATCTTACATCCTAAATGAATATTTTTCAATATTTTTCACCGTTCAGTAAAGTCTCTATTATTTGTAATAATATTTCCACGCTCTATTACATTAAAGTAGGTTCTCTAACATTATAATTGAAATAAAGCCCAATATTATTATCCTTATATAAAGGACGCGTATCACTGATTTTATGAAAAATTCGAAATTCATAATAAACTTCATTTTTGAGCCAGCATGGTGCCCGTCTGGCAAACTTAGACATAGCTAATGCTATGTCTAAGGCTAATGCTATTTTTCTTTAAGATGCGAATGCGAATTTTGTTTAACATATATGATGCATTTATTTGATATAAAGTTTTTTCCTGTCCAAAAGCCGATAAAGTTCTTTTGTCCTTACAGTTAAGTGATTCGATATAAAAAAAAGAGTATCGTAACATAAAAAATTTTTGTTTTTTTTTTTTGACTAAGGTTATTAAAAATTCTGATTATTATTTTTTTTTTTTTTTCAAATAATTGAATTGTTTTCAAATTTGTTGACTTTTTATATCTTGACTACAAAGCTCAAAAGGGCCCAGGCGTATTTAAAGAAGAAATAAAATAAATTAAAATTTATTTCAAGAACGGGATGCCACCGTGGAGCAATGGTTAGCATGCCCGCCTTGCATACACAAGGTCGTGGGTTCGATTTCTGCTTCGACCTAACACCAAAAAGTTTTTCAGCGGTTGTATTATCCCACCTCAGTAATGCTGGTGACATTTCTGAGTGTTTCGAAGCTTCTCTAAGTGGTTTCAGTGCTATGTGGAACGCCGTTCGGACTCGGCTATAAAAAGTAAGTCCCTTGTCATTGAGCTTAACATGGAATCGGGCAGCACTCAGTGATAAGAGAGAAGTTCACCAATGTGGTATCACAATGGACTGAATAGTCTAAGTGAGCCTGATACATCGGGCAGCCACCTCACCTAACCTAACCTAACCTATTTCAGAAAAGCAAAAATTGTTGTCTTTCTAATTAATTTCTCTCTCAAAAATTCCTTGTGGAATATTTGTATACCTTTAGGGGGACAAATGTAATATTAAAGGTAGACAATCCCGCAAAACAATCGAAATTGAAATTTACATCATAGATGATAAATACATTTACAAAAAAAAAAAAAAATACGGTCTTAAAGGGATAATTCGGTAGTGCAAATAAATTGTCAGGCAAGAAAACACTGACAATTCTAACAGGTTGGCTAATAAGTCCCCGGTCTAACAAAGAAAAACACATTTTTTGTCAAAATTCGTTTTTATTATTCAACATAGTTCCCTTCAAGAGCGATACAACGATTATAACGACCTTCCAATTTTTGATACCATTTTGGTAGTACTCCTTCGGTTTAGCCTCAAAATAGGCCTCAGTTTCGGCGATCACCTCTTCATTGCAGCCAAATTTTTTCTCTGCGAGCATCCTTTTGAGGTCTGAGAACAAGAAAAAGTCGCTGGGGGCCTGATCTGGAGAATACGGTGGGTGGGGAAGCAATTCGAAGCCCAATTCATTAATTTTTGCCATCGTTCTCAATGACTTGTGGCACGGTGCGTTGTCTTGGTGGAACAAAACTTTTTTCTTCTTCATATGGGGCCGTTTTGCCGCGATTTCGCCCTTCAAACGCTCCAATAACGTCATATAATAGCCACTGTTGATAGTTTTTCCCCTCTCAAGATAATCGATGAAAATTATTCCATGCGCATCTCAAAAAACAGAGGCCATTACTTTGCCAGCGGACTTTTGAGTCTTTCCACGCTTTGGAGACAGTTCACCGGTCGCTGTCGGCTGAGTGACTGTCGATTGGACTCAGGAGTGTAGTGATGGAGCCATGTTTCATCCATTGTCACATATCGACGGAAAAACTCGGGTGTATTACGAGTTAACAGCTGCAAACACCGCTCAGAATCATCAACACGTTGTTGTTTTTGGTCAAATGTGAGCTCGCGCGGCACCCATTTTGCACAGAGCTTCCGCATATCCAAATATTGATGAATTATATAACCAACACGTTCCTTTCATATCTTTGAGGCCTCTGCTATCTCGATCAACGTCATTTTACGGTCATTCAAAATGATTTTGTGGATTTTTTTGATGTTTTCGTCGGTAACCATCTCTTTCGGGCGTCCATTGCGTTCCCCGTCCTCCGTGCTCATTTCACCACGCTTGAATTTTGCATACCAATCAATTATTGTTGATTTCCCTGGGGCAGAGTCCGGAAACTCATTATCAAGCCAAGGTTTTGCTTCCACCGTATTTTTCCCTTCAGAAAACAGTATTTTATCAAAACACGAAATTGCGTTTTTTCAATTTTTTTTTCACAATAACAAAAGTTGCCTCACAAAAGACGCTCTATCTCACAAACTAATTGACTTACAGACGTCAAATTTTGACACGAATCATTTGAAGGTTGGTACTATATAAAAATAATATGCATTTAATACTAGCCACTCCATCTATGTGTCAGACCGAGGACTTATCAGCCAACCTGTTATTTCTATTAAAATGATACAATGGCAACAGTGTTTCTGAAACTGCACTTTAACCTTTTCACTGCCGAAATAAACCTAATGTTAAAAACTTTTATTTTTCTTCTATTTTTAATTGTACTAACAGCGTTTAAAACAAAAATTGTAATTTTGAAAACCTACCTTAATTACTTTAAGAGCTACATGAACTTCTCCTGAAAACTTGATTCATGAATTGTGACCAAATGGCCTTACAAAAATAAGTGCGATTTGGCCTATAATATTTTTCAAAGTGTGAGAAAAAAATACAAAATAGAACCCGTAAAAGTATCATCTATAGTTTTTGTATAAATGTCAATTTACTAGAAACATACAGTAGAAAAATTGTCTAAAATTTTCGTATTTTACGTTTATTGTTAAAGAAAAATGTATTTTAGACCTCACCAATATGGACAATATTTATAGCTTATTTAGATTAAAGCCTCTACTTTAAAATAACATCGAGAAATAAATCGATACTAAGTGGGAAAATAGAATTTGGTGCCTTTTTCGAATGTCCTTCTAAGTGGACATCGGTAGTGAAAGGGTTAACAGATGGTCGGAGGGACGGATGGTCAACAAACAATATATAGTTAATCTGATTTTGTTTACTGATGAAGTTCCTACGTAGGCTATACTGATAAAGTTCCATAGGCGATACCGCTGAAATTTTTTAAAAAGCAGTACAGAAAGTATCATTCTAAATTAAATGGTGCATATAGCACGTGAGTGAAAAATATTGTCGCAATGTATATTAATTGGCTTCTAAGTGGCTTCAAATTACAAAATTATTAATAAATATAATAAAAAATTAATAAATATAATAAAATAATTATAAAAATTTCTCCTATTGAGCCAGTAGTTTACGAAGAAATTTTGGTTGAATCTGCACAGAAAATAATATTTTTTGTCTTCAATCACGAAATTAATTGATCCAATTAATTTTTAATTGAAATGTCTTCAATCACAGAAATGATAGTATCTATTAAAAAAATAAATTGAAACTTAATAAAAAAAATTAATTGATCCAATTGAAAAATTAATTGATACTATTAATTTTTGTGATAGACTTTTGTTTCAATGAAAAAAATTTTTGAATCAATTAAATTTGTAATTTAATATTTTTTAAAACTCAATATTTTAATTGAAAACATTTTAATAATTTTTTTTTTCTGTGTGGCTACATCTTTTTCTCTTGCCCTTTTAATGGACATATCATGAAGCAAAATAATTCTACATACTTCCAACAATTACTTTTGAAATATTTGTATACTTGCAGGTGCTCACATTAAAAGTACATATGTCCAAAATTATTCATACTTAACTTAGGAGTATAAAAATTTACAACACAAATGTAACTATAGAACATCGATTATATTGAGAATGATATAATAAAGCCAAAAAGGTGATGAATAGTGACAACTTTGCAGAATGAAAAGGAAACTAGCTTGCTTCTTTTAATGGTAAACCCAAAAAACTGAGATATATTCTCATGCAAATGTTAGATATTAATTAGCATAGTAACATATTTCAATTTTACATTTCAAATGTGTTACTAAAATTGATAATTACCGCAAAGAATATGATTTAAGGTAAAACTTGTTTTCTTTATATTATAATTAAAAAATTGTGGCATACTTTCAGGCGTCCACTAAAAGCCCTATTTTCGCAATAGAAAATTGTATAGTATTGTTTGTTAATTGCGGTACAAAAAATATTCGCTATCGAAATGGGTCTCGTGTTAAAATATATAGGAATTAGTATGGTATATGAGAACTATTTAAATAATGGGACTATCGGAATAAAAAGTACCAACAATTGTGGCATACAAAAAATATTCGCTATCGAAATGGGTCTCGTGTTAAAATATATAGGAAATAGTATGGTATATGAGAACTATTTAAATAATGGGACTATCGGAATAAAAAGTGGCCCAAAAATTGGAAAAAAACAAATGACTAAAGATCACTACTGGACCAGTATCTATAATAGCCCAGCAAAAAAAAGCACTTCCAAAAATGTCCTCCCAAAGATGTTCTTTATTTTAACTGCACAGTAAGTTCTTTTGAGGCAATTTTTTTATAACTCGCCTTTTTCATATTTGTAACGGAAATTTTAAAATTTTTTGTTTCAAATAGGTTAAAAATATATTGAGAATTAATATAATGGTCAAAATTATTTAAATTTTCCCGAAAAAAATGTCATTCTAGAAAAATTGGGAATTTTTTAAAATATTTGATGATACATTAAAGCTCATAAAAAAATGTTAAAAATTATTTATTTGTCAAAATATCACAAAATATCTTAATTCACATCCAAAACACTGAATTTGCATCACAAATTAAGAAGTGGTGCACATTCAGTGCAACGGCTGTTAAAATGGTAGACATCCGTCCTATGACAAGCCCATGTTAAATTCATCGCTTCTGCGCCAATTTTGCACCACTTCCGGATCCAAAAAGAACTTTTTCACTACTTTTTTGGCGACGCTGGTTTTTTCGGGAGGTTACATATACATGATTTACTTTTTTGTCTGAATTTGAATGTCCTTAGGGAATATTCTTTCAATGGAAAAACCCCGACGGAGTCAATAAAGGTAAATGTTTAAGGCAAACGGGATATTTTTGTCTAACTTTCGGTTGAAGAAATGTTTAAAAATAATATTGAAAATTTGCGAAGAGTAACCTGACCGTATAAATTATACAAATAATATTTTAATATATTTTAAATTTTGTATGAAATATTCAAAAGTTGCAGCGTGTTCTATATCAAACTAGACTATATCAGTCCGTCTGCCTCGGATATTTTACAATGTTAAATCCATTTCATTAGGTTCCAACATGTTTTGGAACTACGCTTCCTTTTTCGTTAAAAAAAATATTTCTTAAGGAAAAATAATAAACAAATTTATTTTGTCTATTTTCTTTTTTTTTTTTTTTTTAATTTCTAAATTTCCAAGATTTCGTTTTATATAAATAAATTACACAAATAATATTTTAAAATATTTTAAATTTTGTATGAAATATTCAAAAGTTGCAGCGCGTCCTATATCAAACGAGACTATATCAGTCCTTCTGCCTCGGGTATTTTACAACGTTAAATCCATTTCATTAGGTTCCAACATGTTTCGGAACTACGCTTACCTTTTCGTTAAAAAAATATTCCTTAAGGAAAAATAATAAACAATTTTATTTTGTCTAATTTTTTTTAAATTTCTAAATTTCCAAGATTTCGTTTTGAAACGCTCTTAAAATTTATTTCGAAAATTTGAGAAGAATGACCTATAATAACTCATATAAATAACTTCGCTTAAATTTTGTATGAAATATACAAAATCACCAGTGAGCTCTATATCAAACAAAACTATTTCAGTTCATCTGTCTAGTATATTTCACAACGTTAAAACCGCTTCACTTCGTTCCAATACTTTTTAAAACTAATCTTCGTTTATTGTTAAATAATAACGAGGTTTTCTTTATTATGCCCAATTTTTTTTTGCTGCATTTGGCCTTGCATTAATACCCTCAAATAATGTTAGCCACCATTGAAATCTTAATTACCGAAAATGTGAGATATATAAAAAGTAATTAATTAAAAACTAATTATAAAATTTTTTATGATTACGTATTAAGATTGTTAAATAATTATTAAAGAAAAAAAAAACACACACAAACACACAAAACTGATATAAACGAAGGAAACAACCACAATGAGATAAGATGAATTAAAACCTAATAAATTTTAAGTATTTTTCCCAAAAGCAAAAAAAAGAGAAGAAAATCAATTGAATATATATTTCTTTCACAAACGAATACAAATGAAAATCCAATAGGAATCCAATCACAATAATTACCAAACCAAATAAATGAGATAGAAATCCACTCACATCAGCAACAAACAACCAATGTTTCATTAATTTACAAAAACCATTCATTAGAAATAAAAACAAAATTATTGAATCTAAATGAGATAAAACAAAACAGGCTACACCATCATTATCAAAGAAAAATTTAATGCATTTAATTTTAATTTCAACTCAAAGATCTAAAAAAATATTCTTGAAAGATCAACAATATCGGAAGGAAATTAAACTAATCTAGAATATCAAAAATTGATATAATATCAATTTATTTAATTATAGTATGCGTTAAATAAAGGAAGGCAGCCTTCAATATCGATATTGAAGGTAAATATTCCAAATTAATTTTTATTTTACCATGGACCAGATTTTCTATTCATTCACAATATTTTTCACTACTCTTTTCCTTTTCCCTTTATTTAATAATAATGAGTCGAACACAGAAATACAGTTTTAAGAATTTTTTATTCCACTAACTTGTGATTATGGAGTAGGAAAAACCAACTCCAAATCAATTCTACTGTGTTGCGAATCATTGGCGACTTTGGGGAACCATCACTCCATTCAAGCCTTTTATGTTAAATCAAAAGTAAATGACTTAGCCCCGTGCACACATCAATTAGCTTAACACTATCTTGAAGTCAGTTTTAGTAGCAATCGATGTGCTTATGCCTACACACAAAAAAATTTCACGAAAATAAAATATTTTAAAAAGACCTCGAGCTTGAAGAACCATTAATTTATGAAAATTTTTCCAATTAAAATTTTAATTGAGTTTTAAAAAATATTCAATTAAAAAATCAATCACAAAAATAATAGTATCAATTAATTTTTTAATTGGATCAATTAACTTTTTAATTGATCTTCAATTAATTTTTTAATTGATACTATCATTTCTGTGATTGAAGACATTTCAATTAAAAATTAATTGGATCAATTAATTTCGTGATTGAATCAGAATTTTTTTTTGTGTGTAGTTCAACTCACTTATTCTAAGTTAATTGAACAACAGGTTTCTGGAAGAATTATTACATAAAGAGGCTCTTCTCTTACGTTATCTAACAGTATCCCCTGAGATAAAGCGAGAAATGTTGCTCCCAAACCCATTCAACCAACTCGCCCTCTTTTGCATTCCAACCGCGATCGAAACGTAATGTGTGCTATTGCATTCGTTTCTCTCCGGCAATATGTGAAAATATTATTTTTTATGGCTTATTTCCGAGCCATTTAACGCATTCCGTTATGGCACGCTCGTCTGCCTACAGGATTGTGCTGTTGTCCGGTATTCGGCATAGGGTCTTGGTGCCTGGGTCTCCACATATACGCAAGTCCGTTCTCTAACCCATCTCGATTCATCGATGTAGCAGCTATTTCCCTCTGGTATCTGTTCTGTGGTCCTACTCTCCCATGACTCCATTATCGATATTGAAGGTAAATATTCCAAATTAATTTTTATTTTACCATGGACCAGATTTTCTATTCATTCACAATTTTTTCACTACTCTTTTCCTTTTCCCTTTATTTAATAATAATGAGTCGCACACAGAGATACAGTTTTAAGAATTTTTTATTCCACTAACTTGTGATTATGGAGTAGGAAAAACCAACTCCAAATCAATTCTACTGTGTTGCGAATCATTGGCGACTTTGGGGAACCATCACTCCATTCAAGCCTTTTATGTTAAATCAAAAGTAAATGACTTAGCCCATTATGCCTAGAATCTAGTTCAACTCACTTATTTTAATAAATTGGACAACAGGTTTCTGGAAGGATTACAGTAATCGGCATGCCCTAGTACGGTAATATATAAAATTAGTGGTACATTTTAAAATCTCACTTGGCATATAACTTTTAACAGATCTTCAAAGAATTTTGGTACAAAGCCCTCGACATCCGAAATTACATATACTTCCATCGTTATTTCTAAATTAATTGTTTTTTGTAACTTGTGATTATGGAGTAGGAAAAACCAACTCCAAATCAATTCTACTGTGTTGCGAATCATTGGCGACTTGGGGAACCATCACTCCATTCAAGTCTCTTATGCTAAATCACAAGTAAATGACTTAGCCCCGTGCACACATCAATTAGCTTAACACTATCTTGAAGTCAGTTTTAGTAGTAATCGATGTGCTTATGCCTAGAATCTAGTTCAACTCACTTCTTCTAAGTAAATTGAACAACAGGTTTCTGGAAGGATTACAGTAGTCGGCATGCCTTAGTACGGTAATATATAAAATTAGTGCTACATTTTAGGGCACAATTTAAAATCTCACTCGGCATATAACTTTTAACAGATCTTCAAAGAATTTTGGTGCAATGCCTGCGACATCCGAAATTACATATACTTCCATCGTTATTTCTAAATTAATTGTTTTTTTTTTCATGAAATTTTAGAGAGTCGTAAGAGGTACAAAATATTTTGGTAGAAATGGATTTAATATTTCATAAAGAGACTCTTATCTTATTTTCTACGCTAGAATATGCCTATTATTAGTAGAGAAAGCATATGTTATTAGTAGTTCCGTGGTATTTATCTATCAGTATCTCCTGACATAAAGCGAGAAATCTGAGTGCCATAGTTCACAAAGTGACAAACCATTTTAGCTATGGTTATATCTCCCAGCATTACTGGTGACATTTTTATGTCATTCTTCGGTTGGCATGATGTTTTTCCAAAGCTCCGCGGCTGAGTTCCTAATCACTGAAGTGACTAAAGAACCATGGCATGATTGCATTTGTCACCGTCTGTATTTATATTATAATTTCTAATTTCTATGCTTAGTAAAGGAAGTGACAATGTTACTCTTCCAGGGTCTCATCATTCTTAAAACACTACCTACATGCATCATCCCTAGTCCCGTCCTCTCATTCATCTTCGATTCATCGATGTAGCAGCTACTTCCCTCTGGTATCTGTTCTGGGGTCCTACTCTCCCATGACTAACTTACTGGCGTCAGAATGTCACACTCGGCCGCTATGGCACCTTAAGGATGTGAGGGTTAGGGACGTAGGTAAATAAGCCCCAACCAGTTCATTATGCAAAAACTATTGATTTTATCATATACCCAAATTTCGTTAGAAAAAAGGGCAATAGAAATATTTAATTGATTTTACGAAACATTTCCATTATTTTAAATACAATTCATGGAAAGAATGGGAGCCAATACAATTTATGGAAAGAATGGGAGCCACCGTAGTGCAATGGTTAGCATGCCCGCCTTGCATACACAAAGTCGTGGGTTCGATTCCTGCTTCGACCGAACACCAAAAAGTTTTTCAGCGGTGGATTATCCCACCTCAGTAATGCTGGTGACATTTCTGAGGGTTTCAAAACTTCTCTAAGTGGTTTCACTGCAATGTGGAACGCCGTTCGGACTCGGCTATAAAAAGGAGGTCCCTTGTCATTGAGCTTAACATGGAATCGGGCAGCACTCAGTGATAAGAGTGAAGTTCACCAATGTGGTATCACAATGGACTGAATAGTCTAAGTGAGCCTGATACAACGGTCTGGCACCTAACCTAACCTAACCTAACATGGAAAGAATGAAAAATTACAATGTATTTAAGAAACTCTTTCGTCACCTCGTCTCCATGACAAAGCATATCTATTATGAAATTTCTACTAAAGAAATTTATCAATAATAATATGAAAATGTTCGTTACTTGAAATTAACTTCATAGGAATAATGAATGAATCATTATATTTAGGAAATTGTTTCGTTATCTTAATACTAATGAAAAATATCGTTATTTTTTGTGAAGCTTTTTCAACCAGTGTTGTTAAAATCGCTAAGATTATATAAGTTCTTCTGCAAATATACACTGAGAGAAAAATCTTCATTAAAACCTATTCGTTAATTAAATTTATGTAATTTATGTTTACGCAATAATTTCATAAATTTTATGAAACTATTCATTGTACTAATTAAATTTTTTCTTTGACGTATATTGTAGGAAAAGATTAATTGGATTAACGAAAATATTTCATTTTTTTGTTAAACTAAAAATTTAAATATAAATTAAAATCTGGTTTGAAACAATAAATTTTATAAATTAAATTATTAATTTAAATCTTTTTAGAAACAAGAAATTTGTAATATGCTTTTGCGGATGATTCATTACACTCATAAAAATGTTCATTAATTCCAATTTAATGAAATTTTCTTTCCGAGAAATTAATGTACTGTGGGGTTCATTGTGCTCTTCAGAGTATTATAAGTTTTTTTTTTTTTTTTGTTTTTTTTTTTTTAAATCCGATATTGTTGATTTAAAGAAAATTACAAAAAACCCATTTGCTTTTACAATCGCCATTTCCAAAACTAACTACAGCAAATGTATATATAATTATATATAAATTTAAAAAATTTTTATTTTCTTTTTTCCTAATATGATTTCATAGATTTTGTTGCTTTATTTTATTTTTTTTTTTTTGTAAAATTTTGTTTGTTTTGTCTTAAGTTATTATTAGAATTTAACAAAGACTTTTTATATTCAACCATCACTACAAAAAGGCTAACGGATATATAGAAATTATGCAGGACAAGAGAAATGGAAAATGACAAAAGAAATTCTAAACGAAATTAAAAGAAAAGAAAAATATGCTTGCAAAGATGATATAGAAAATAATAGGATTTAATTTTTAATCTTACTTAAAAATTAAGCACTTAAGAAGTTACATACAACAACAAAAAAATTGTAAATTGAACGGTTAAAGGTTTGACACAACTTGACGCCAAAACACTGCCACAGCGAAGAAGAAAAATAAATAAACATAATAAAATAATATTATGATTAATAATACTAAAAATAAAAAAATTATAATAATACTAAAAACAAAACTAAATAAACGGAAAAAGATATATGAAGGTTAGGGTTAAAACAATTATACAATATATGTAAGCTAAGAAAATGAGATATAACAGCAACCATAAACATATAAGCGAAGAAGATTATGAAGATAGTGAAGCTAAATAGAATATAACAAATGATTAATATAATTTTGTAAAAAGAAGTATAGCATGAAGAGCCAGACGAAGAGGAAAAACGTGTAGTGTGTATTATATAGAAGAAAACAAAATCGAAGAAAAGAATGGAAGATTTAATTTTAAATTTTTAAATATTTTTTTTAGAATTATCTTTATTTTTATTTTTCCAAACAAAAAAGATCTCAAATTATTTTTATGTTGAAAAGTTATTAAAAATTTTTCTTTTTAACTAATTTCTTTTATATTTAGATATTTCTGAAATAAATTTTAAATATTTTTTTTGTAATTTTTCCAAGTTGTCAGTAGTTTAATTAAAAATTTTGTGAGCCCAACTTTGCAAAATTTTCAATTAACAGCAACATGTAACCATTAAAAGAATTTTCTTGAAATTTTATTTTAATTAATAGGGTTTCGAAAAAATTCTTAAAATATTAAATGAATATAAAATATATGTATTTTTTTAATTTTTCCTAATAAAAAAAACACAATACATTTATTTCGTTCCAAAGTTACCTTCTCTCTCTATGAAAATGTAATAGAGAAAATCATATAAATCCACAAAACAAAAACTGCACATTTTGACACAATATTATTCATTTTCATATAAACCAAATTGAAGTGTTTACGGTTTTCAAATCCATCTCCACATCCAAAAGCTGCGTCATTCTAAATATTAATAAGAAACCGTTAATATATAAAGAATTAAATAAAACTAAAAGAAAACTAATAAAATAAGAGGAAATTCTAAATCATCATAGCCTTTTTATTGTTTTGTAATTTAGCCTTTATTAATGAACATATTCGATCGAACTCAAAATTAATTTTTAACTCTTTTGGTAAGTTAAGAGATGTTGTTAAAATGGACAACGATGGGGGAAAATACAAAGGAGAAAGATCAAAGGTCAAAAGGAAACATCGTTTTTCCAAAATTGCGTTCGTCAGAGAGGAGGAATACTCTTCTTTATGATTTTATGGGTCTAAACGGTCAAAATGGAATAGATTCACTTTAAATTGAGTACAAGGTAATAGTTTGAGTATCACTGTATTTAGACTCAAGTTGGTCTAAAGAGAATGAAGCAATCGAGTCACCAATGATTTTAATAGGCGCCAACTACTTTTTTAAATTTAGCCACCAATCAATCAAAAAAAAAATTATTTAAATCTGAAAAAATCATATAAATATTTTAATTCCTTGCAGAAAATTATTTCATTCACCCAAACAAATTGTGTTTCTATAACAATTTGCTACTACTCAGCTACAGCTGAGCAGAGAGTGAAGCCGACTCGTTTTTGTCGGCGGAGGCTGACACTCAATATTTACCACCGGCGACGGGCCACAGTGTTTCGAAAGTGGCAAAAAATTTGTGCTCCGATTTTTATTATAATTTTTGTTTTTAATAGTCTATGATATCGAGCTTCGAATGCCACAATAAAATTTTGCTGGAAATATTTTTTAAAAAATATTTGAATTTTAAGCTGTTTTTTAGACGAAAATGGGGTTAAATTACATGGATGGTGCAAAGGAATGAATGGTCCGATTTTAGCCAAGATAAATATTTTGTGCAGTTATTGGCAGTATGTTTTGAAATAAAACAAAAAAAAAATAAATTTGAACAAATTAAAATTTTTAAAAATTTTAAAATTTTTGCGATTAAGGATAATTTACAAAGGATGCCAAGAAAACATATCTCTCAATGTTGTTCACGCACCATATTTTTTAGTTGATTAAAAATATTTTTCAAATATTTTTACTTTTGGAATATATTTTCGGTAAAAACCCATAAATTATAAAACACGAAGGAATTTTACCACATTTTCCTTTTTGGCCATATTAATGACTTGTAAAAAAATATATATCTCTGAATTTGGTTTCTTTTCTTGGTTTTGTTTTGTATTTGTTGTTAGTATTCAATTCAAAAAATAAAATTTTCCTAATTTTGATTTATTTTTGCAAAAGTTTGTAAGGCCCTGTGAAATTTAATTTTTTCCCCTTTTTGCGGCTTCATTCTATGCAGCTACGATGAGTAAAATGTAATTTTGATTGTAAGATTGGTTGTTCAACTAATCTGTAAGTGGCTCAAATTCAGAGAATGAAGCCGCCCAGTCGCGCCGACGATTTTAGCCGCCGTCGATCAGTTTTTGCCAGTCGAAGCCACCGCCGAATATGTCAACTCATCTTGACTCAAAATTAAACGCCAATTAATCCAAATTATTGATTAAAATCAGAAAAATTTGTTAATATTTTTTTATTTATTTATTTATACAAAATTAGACTTATAGTAAAATATAAGAATAATATTAGAATAGTAGCATTGGCTACAGAGGCCATCAGCTAATATTTACATTTTTTATTATATTTTTTGTCAAACTGTTTAACTTTTCACCCAAAATAAGTCGGTATCAAGTTCCTATAAGAATTTTGCAAAAAATTATCTCAGAAAATTTTAATGAAATGTAAATGTTATTGTAAGATTGGTTGTACAACTAATCTCATTACCATTTGGATAACTTCAAATTGATTTTATAATGGATAATTGTCCGCCGCCGAATAGACAAATTTATATCGGCTTAGCCGTCACGCCGCCGCCGCCGAAGGCAAAAACTGAATGTCAGCCTTCGCCGACAAAACTGGGTCAGCTTCATTCTCTCCTCAGATTCCATTAATCTAATCTTTTAATAAATATTTTTTTTATGGTCTCAGCCATCATGGCGCCGTCATTGATGGCAAACATTAAGGATCAAACACCACCGAAACATATGTACCGGCTTCATTCTCTTATGGTCCATATATACAAATCTTAAACAAATATATATGTACACTTAAATAATAATTTAAAAAATATAAATATTTAAAATAATAATAATTGATAATCAAAGTGGTAATAATAATTAAAAATTAACTTAAATAAATTAAATAAATGACTGGGTATATTTTGACCGATCCTAAGCCACATACATTAGCCATGTCTACATTGCTACCATTAAAACTCCGACAACAAATAGTTAATGTTTTCCTTTCCAATAATCCCTTGGCAATATCTATTGACCTTCGCCAAAAGAGTTACTTATTCCTTAGAAATACATAAATTTAAGAACTAAATAAGTTGTGAAAATTAATTATTTTTTGTTTGAAAAAAAGTTTTTTATATTAAAAAAAGAAACGAAAATTAAACACATTATAGGAAACGTGAATAATTTAAAGAAAAATACATTTTCTTAAAGTCTAAAAAAAACAAAATAAATTAATTAGCAAATATTATAAATAATTATTAAAAACAAAACAACTGAAAAATGATACAGACAACTGAGACAAGAAAACAAAGAAAATTTTAAAATAGAAAATCAAGAAAATTAACACAGAAACTCAAATACAACAGACTTGCAAGACAAAACAAAACTAGCAGATCCATAAAAAAAAAATTAAATACAAATATAAATAAATCAAATAAGGCAAAGATATAAAAATAAAATCAGAACAAAAAATAAGCAACCAGATAAAAATATTTAATAATATGTAAGAAATTTAAAATCTAAAAAAGAAATATAAATAAAAAAAAAACAATTCTGACGCTTTAGAAGCCCTTTTTATTAACAAAAAAAAAACATACACAAAGAAACACTAATACTCACACCAAGTTGCGAGAAGAAAATACAAAATTGAAACACAACATCTAACAAATGAAAAAGGGTTTTAACTGTTATTAACATATTTATTGAATTAAATCAAGGAAACTAAATACTAAAAACCAATTTGCAATTATGTTTCTGTTACATGAAAATGATTACAAAAAATCCACATCACACCTATACACAAAGAAGATTGTATTTTCTAAACAAAACAAAAAGAAAAATTCCCTCAAAATGGAATTTCAAATATATAAACCCAGTTTTTGTTATATTTTTTTCTTTCAAATTAATCAATTAGCAGAAAACTAATTAAATAGTTAATAAAATTTATGAAAACTAAAATTACATATAAAATACTTTTATATAAAAAAAAAACTAGTAACTCAAACTTTTTGTTAAATCATTTTTCATTGTATAATTTAAAAAAATTTCCATTATTTTAGTTAAAAGAAAAAAAAAACAAAAACTAAAAACCAAACAAACAAATATGAAAATTCTAAATTTTTGTTACATAAAAAATGCAAAAAAAAAAAAACAAAACGAAAATAAAAAAGAATATTTAAGTACAAACTAATCTCTTTATCTGTATCATAAATCATTATTATTTTTATTTGTCTCCTTTTTTTTAAGTTAATCTACACATATGTGAAAATTTTCATACAAACCACACAATATACACTCTCACACAAGCAGATGGTAAAACAAACAAAATATTAAGCATCTACTATAAAAACTGTAAATTTCTTTAACAAGAGAACAAACACACACATACACAAACACATATTATTTAATTATGAATCAAACCCGATTATGACGAAATTATTGAAGAGAAATAAATAAATAATAATAATGAACAAAAATGGAAATATTAATAAAAATAATAAACAAACTCTTATGTGGTTAAGTTGAGTGAACAATTTTTAAACATATAAAAAGGAATTATAAAAATAAAAAAACAAATAAAAATTATAAAAAAAATAATTAAATTTTTTGTTTTATTTTAACTTTACGATTACGTTGGTTAATGTGGTTAAAATTGCTTGTGCTTTCCCTCTATGTGGTAAGTATTAACGTAGTTACCGACCACCTTGCTCCTAAATGTATGCAATAAAATACTTGTAAAGCTTAATAACCATTTTAGGAACGTTTTTTGTTTAAGTGGCAAGTCGAGTTTAATTTACCATCGATGTCGTATGTTATAGTGACATGCTGTATAGAGATTAAATATTTTACCAGGGGATTTTATATTTCCGAGAAAATAAACTAACTCTGTTACACTGAAAAAATATTGTCGTGAGGCCAAAGATATCAGTAGTAATGAAGAACAAGTATAAACGGCCGTAAGTTCGGCCAGGCCGAATCTTATGTACCCTCCACCATGGATTGCGTCAATCGAATTACTTGGGTTGTGGTATCTTAAATCGTTTTCTAAATTGTGTGTTAGTCCATACGTGGTATACATTAGACAAAAAAAGTATGTGTAGGTAAGTCTACAAATAATTACGAATCGATATGGACTTTTGCACGGTACGTAGGAAGCCAGAATTGCAATATGAGGGCTATATACAATTATTGATATGGACCAATTTGTGTGTGATTGGGGATCGATTTATCTGAGGGCTATATATAACTATAGACCGATATAGACCTAGTTAGGCCGTTAACAACCGGCCATATACTAGCACAATGTACCAAATTTCAACTAACTCGGATGAAATTTGCTCCTCCAAGAGGCTCCAAAACCAAATCTCGGGATCGGTTTATATGGGGGCTATATATGATTATGGACTGATATGGACCACTTTTGGCATGGTTATTAAATATCATATACTACCACCATGTACAAAATTTCAACCAGATCGGATGAATTTTGCTTCTCCAAAAGGCACCGGAGGTCAAATCTGGGGATCGGTTTATATGGGTGCTATATATAATTATGGACTGATATGAACCAATTCCTGCATGGTTGTTGGATACCATATACTAACATCACGTACCAAATTTCAACCGAATCGGATGAAGTTTGCTCTTCCAAGGGGTTCCGGAGGTCAAATCTGGGGATTGGTTTATATGGGGGCTATATATAATTATGGACCGATTTAGACCAATTTTTGCATGGGAGTTTAAGGCCATATACTAACACCATGTACCAAATTTCAGCCGGATCGGATCAAATTTGCTTCTCTTCGAGGCCTCGCAAGCCAAATCGGGGGATCGGTTTATATGGGGGCTATATATAATTATGGACCGATGTGGACCAATTTGTGCATGGTTGTTAGAGACCATATACTAACACCATGTACCAAATTTCAGCCGGATCGGATGAAATTTGCTTCTCTTAGAGGCCTCGCAAGCCAAATCGGGGGATCGGTTTATATGGGGGCTATATATAATTATGGACCGATGTGGACCAATTTGTGCATGGTTGTTAGAGACCATATACTAACACAACGTACTAAATTTCAGCCGGATCGGATGAAGTTTGCTCTTCCAAGGGGCTCCGGAGGTCAAATCTGGGGATCGGTTTATATGGGGGCTATATATAATTATGGACCGATTTCGACCAATTTTTACATGGGAGTTTAAGGCCATATATTAACACCACGTACCAAATTTCAACTGAATCAGATTAATTTTGGTCTTCCAGGAGGCTCCGGAGGTCAAATCTGGTGATCGGTTTATATGGGGGCTATATATAATTATAGACCGATGTGGACCAATTTTTGCATAGTTGTTAGAGACCATATACTAACCCCATGTACCAAATTTCAGCAGGATCGGATAAAATTTGCTTCTCTTAGAGGCCTCGCAAGCCAAATCGGGGGATCGGTTTATATGGGGGATATATATAATTATGGACCGATGTAGACTAATTTTTGCATGGTTGTTAGAGACCATATACTAACACCATGTACCAAATTTCAGCCGGATAGGATGAAATTTGCTTCTCTTCGAGGCCTCGCAAGCCAAATCGGGGGATCGGTTTATATGGGGGCTATATATAATTATGGACCGATGTGGACCAATTTTTGCATGGTTGTTAGAGACCATATACTAACACCATGTACCAAATTTCAGCCGGATCGGATGAAATTTGCTTCTCTTAGAGGCCTCGCAAGCCAAATCGTGGGATCGGTTTATATGGGGGCTATATATAATTATGGACCGATGTGGACCAATTTTTGCATGGTTGTTAAAGACCACATACTAACACCATGTACCAAATTCAGCCGGATCGGATGAAATTTGCTTCTCTTAGAGGCCTCGCAAGCTAAATCGGGGAATCGGTTTATATGGGGGCTATATATAATTATGGACCGATGTGGACCAATTTTTGCATGGTTGTTAGAGACCATATATTAACACCATGTACCAAATTTCAGCCGGATCGGATGAAATTTGCTTCTCTTAGAGGCTTCGCAAGCCAAATTTGTTGGTCCGTTTATATGGGGGCTATACGTAAAAGTGGACCGATATGGCCCATTTGCAATACCATCCGACCTACATCAATAATAACTACTTGTGCCAAGTTTCAAATCGATAGCTTGTTTCGTTCGGAAGTTAGCGTGATTTCAACAGACGGACGGACGGACGGACGGACGGACGGACGGACATGCTCAGATCGACTCAGAATTTCGCCACGACCCAGAATATATATACTTTATGGGGTCTTAGAGCGATATTTCGATGTGTTACAAACGGAATGACAAAGTTAATATACCCCCCATCCTATGGTGGAGGGTATAAAAAACAGACGAAGTATACAGGGCCGTAAGTTCGGCCAGGCCGAAGCTTATGTACCCTCCACCATGGATTGCGTAGAAACTTCTTCTAAATACTGTCATCCACAATCGAATTACTTGGGTTTCGGTAACGCTTGCCGATAGCAAGGTATCTTAAAACCTCCCAACACCGTCTTCTAAATTATAAGTAAGTCCATAAGTGGTATATATTAAATTAAAAAAGGCCGATTAAATACGTATAATTCAGTTTGACAAAATTTTCTATCGAAATAAAATTTTAATAAATTTTTCTATAGATTTTATATCATTTAAATAAAAAATTTCATAAATTTTCTATAAAATACAATTTTGACAAAATTTTCTATAGAAATATAAATTTGACAAAATTTTCTACACAAATAAAATTTTGACAAAATTTCCTATAGAAATAAAATTTTGACAAAATTTTCTAAAGAAATTAAATTTTGACACAATTTTCTAAAGAAATAAAATGTTGACAAAATTTTCTATAGAAATAAAATTTTGACAAAATTTTCTATATAAATATATTTTCTATAAAAATTAAATTTTAACAAAATTTTTTAAAAAATAAAATTTTAACAAAATTTTCTATAGAAATAAAATTTTGACAAAATTTTTGTCAACATTTTCTATAGAAATAAAATTTTGGTAGATTATTTTTGGCTCGAGTGGCAACCATGGTTATGAACCGATATGGACCAATTTTTGTATGATTGGGGATCGGCTATATATAACTATAGGCCGATATTTACCAATTTTGGAATGGTTGTTAGCGGCCATATACTAACACCACGTTCCAAATTTGAACCGGATCGGATGAATTTTGCTCCTCCAAGAGGCTCCGGAGGTCAAATCTGGAGAACGGTTTATATGGAGGCTATATATAATTATGAACCGATATGGAGCAATTCTGGTACGGTTGTTAGAGACCAATTACTAACACCATGTTTCAAATTTCAAACGAATCGAAACCGATGTGGACCAATTTTTGCATGGCTGTTAGAGATCATATACCAACACCATGTACCAAATTTCAGCAAGATCGGATGAAATTTGCTTCTCTTTGAGGCTCCGCAAGCCAAATCAGGCTGCAATGAAGAGGTGATCGCCGAAACTGAGGCCTATTTTGAGGCAAAACCGAAGAAGTACTACCAAAATGGTATCAAAAAAGGTCGTTATAATAGTTGTATCGCTCTTGAAGGGAACTATGTTGAATAATAAATACGAATTTTGACAAAAAAAATGGACCGATACACCTCAATTTCGGCACACCTATTTGTGGTCACAAAATACTTCTAGATTTAAAATTTCAGGCAAATGGGATAGTAAATATAGTTTCTAGAAACCCAAGAAATGAAATCGGGAGATCGGTCTATATGGGGCTATACCAAAACATGGAACGATACGGACCATTTTCGACGCACCTCTTAATGGTCCCAAAATACCTTTGGATTTCTAATTTCAGGCAAATCGGATAGTAGATACAGTTTATAGAAGCCCAAGAAGTAAAATCGGGAGATCGGTCTATTTGGAGGATATACAAAAACATTTACCCCATTTTCGACACACTCCATTATGGTCCAAAAATATTTCCAGATGTTAAATTTCAAGCAAATCCGATAGAAAATACACTTTCTAGACGCCCATGAAGCAAAATCGGGAGATCGGTCCATATGGGGGCTATACCAAAACATGGACCGATGGGCATCATTTTCGGCACACCTTTTTTGGGTCCTCAAGATTTCCAACTTCAGGAAAATTGTATAAAAACTACGGTTTTTATAAGCCCAAGACCCCAAATCGGGAAGTCGGTATATATGGGGACTATATCAAAACTTCGACCGATATAGCCTATCTTCGAACTTGACCTGCCTGTAAACAAACAACGAATCTGTGCCAAATTTCAGGACGATAGCGCCATTATTGAAGGCTGTAGCGTGATTAAAACAGACATACAGACGGACATGCTTATATCGTCTTAGAATATCTCCATGATCAAGAATACACAGATAAAAATAAGTTTGAGAACCAATAACTTTTGTTGGAAAACCAATAACAAAATTTGTTAATTTTCCTGCAACAAACTAATTTGTACTTTTAATAACCATTATTACAAAAAAGTTGTTAGCAATCGTTACCATCAGAAGGCAACAAATAATTTGTGTTCTCAATAACATAATTTGTAAGTAATTTGTTGAGCATCCAACAGTTCAAAATATTTGTTGTTGAACGTTACTTTTAATCCTCAACAAATATTTTTGAATTTGAACGAACAAATTTGTATGTGGTTTGTTGCAGTCTATCAATGACCTGTATCAAATTTATTGGTGTATTGACAAAAAATTAAATTGAAATTGACAGAATTATTGCACCAAAATTGCAAAATTGCCGGAACAATTTTGGAGATATTTTGTTAAGTACACACAGAGAATGAATATGACAAAATGCTATTTTTGGACGGGGAACATGTAACATTTTTGTGTCGAAAATCCTATACTCAGTTTTGTAAATGTATGACGATTTTAAATTTGAGTAGTCCAGGGTATAGCAAACATTTTGACAACTTTTTGCCCAGTGATATATATTCTAGTTAATTAGAATTGTAATAACTCTAATCCCGATATTAATACGGTTTTATTAATTATCTCATACAACAAACACATTTAACTACCAAATTTAAAAAATATAAATTTTTTACAAGCATTTATAAATGCTTTTCTGTATTCTCTGATGAATGAGCTCTTTGCTTGCTATCATACACGTGCATGTGCTCATACTCATTTTTTCTAACGGTATTCTTCGCATACTTCTTTTAGCTTTCGTATATGTTTTCAACGATGTGCGCGTAACCAGTCTTGTATTTTTGTTTTTGTTTTCATATCGATAGCAGTCAACTAATTTCGCAACAAAACAATTTGTTGAAAATTCAGAATATTTCTATTATTTCCTCTGTCAAGCATCTACAAACACATTTCAACAACAAATGTCTCATATTCAATAGACAAATTTGTTGAGCATCAGCAGATTTTACATACAAATAAAGTTGTTAATATTTATTTGCAGTTATTTTTTTGTGTGTATATATACTTTATATGGTCGGAAATCGATATTTCGATGTGTTACAAACGGAATGACAAACTTTTTATACATCCATCACCATTCTATGGTGGTTCATACCTAGAAAGGAGAAAAGGGAAGTGATTTATAACCATTATGACATTGGAAACCCGGAGGTGTAGAAATGGTAGTTCCTTCTTTTAATTAACTTATTTGAGTCTCTGAAGCCCTTACAGACTTTGCCTTCCTAGGAGCGCATTCGCAGTCCACATTTGTCATTTGTTGGTCCCTCGTCCTACGTATTCGTCGACAGTGAGGTCAAAATAAATTCCGAAGATTATGAGGAATATGTTCTAAAAACTGTATGGAAGCCCTGGGCAGACCAAGATGTCGGCAGCAGACCATGAACATTTCAACAGGATCATCCCACCATCCCAATTGCATGAAGTTGTTCGTTTTATTTCCGTCCCACAATGGTCACTCCATCTCAATTGTTGGACTTTTGCGCCGTAGGGCATTTTTGGCACCAAAAATATAAAAATATCAATAATTTCAAACCGGGAATCAAAATACCACAGAGCTATCGACCGCTTGAAGGCTATAATACGTGCCAACAGAACCCAACTCACAAATCTAAACTGACTCTAAAATGTATGGTATTTCCGTCATTTCTTGCTTTTGAACAATAAAATCTCCAAATATTAAATACAAAAATATAAAGCGCTGTACTTGATTGCTTAATTTTTAAATCATTCCCTTCCCTAATTTTCATAACGACCATCGTAGATAGGCTCAACGCTGACAAACTCTTATGTTCTACACTTCAATAATTTGCGAACTTAACTAAATTGTGGGTTATTGCATTAAGTGTGTTAAATATGACACAGTTTTATTAAACGATTTGCTCACTATATTCTCCAAAATAAAAACAAAAACAAAAGGCCAAACTCTATTTACGGACGAAGAAGTTGCAGTCAATTCATTTCCGTTGATATTTTTTTTTTCGTTATCAGCTCTGTTCTTCTTAAAGTGTTTTTTTTTTTTTTTTTTTTTTTTATGAGGGCCATATTGGGGAATGCTTATAGTGTAGTAGTTAACCCCCTCCAAATGTGTAAGTTAGTAAATTAAATTAATTGCTTTTGAAGTGTAATGAAATTTAGTATCTCACTCCTTCGCATTGATCAATTAAATGCCAACACATGTACGCACACTTTCATTGAAAGAAGATCATATTTTTTCAAGCACTAGTAGTCTTAGAAGTGGTATGTTGATTGCATCATGTCGTTGGTATCGAATATGGAAAAGGGTACTTATATGTGGCTTTGATGTTTCTGCTAAGAAAGTTATGCAGATTATACTGAGAGATAAAATAAAGTAAAGATAGATCAAAAATAGGGCGCCCAAAACCGAAAATGACAAAACGTTTAACCGGATTCCATTGCCGTGTGTCTCCCAACAAGTTTTCTCTAATTAGCAAAAAAAAACTTCTAATGATAGATTTCCATTAGCTTTTCTGGCATTGAAGAGAGAATGTCCAAATCGAGGCAGTATTTATTTAATTTACTTTGACATACTTTTTAACACAAAACAAAAAAATTCTTTCCAAACGAAATATTAGACCAACAAACATCATGTTTCTGGAGGAGAATTATATTATATTTGTGATAAAAGTTGATGTCTTTTACAAGATGTTATCATCCATAATGCAAAGAATGTAGAAGCAAATATCTATTTTTCATTTATTATACCTTATGCCCTAACGGAGAATCGATACACAGGCCATCGGTTTTGTAAGCCCACACACTATCCACTGGGCCATCAGTCCAAAAATCGCTATAGTCAACTATATACGAAATATAATACGAAATTTTTATATACTGTTCCTATGGATAAGAGAATTAAGAACAACAACCCAAGTTGTTCGATTGTGGATGACAGTCTTTAGTAGAAGATTCTACGCAACTCATGGTGGAGGGTACATAACATTCGGCCTGGCCGAACTTACGGCCGTATATACTTGTGTTTGCGTAGGTTGGTTAAATGAAAGTATATAGGGCCGTAAGTTCGGTCAGGCCGAATCTTATGTACCCTCCACCAAGGATTGCGTAGAAACTTCTACGAAAGACTGTCATCCACAATCGAATTACTTGGGTTGTGGGTTCTTAACATCGTTTTCTAAATTGTGAGTTAGTTCATACGTGGTAGAGAGCCAGAATTTAAATATGGGGGTCGCTTATATGGGGGCTATATACAATTATGAACTTGATATGGACCAACTTTTTGTGATTGGGGATCGATTTATCTGAGGGCTATATATAACTATAGACCGATGTGGACCTAGTTAGGCATGGTTGTTAACGGCCATATACTAGCACAATGTACCAAATTTCAAATGACTCGGATGAAATTTGCTCCTCCAAGAGGCTCCAAAACCAAATCTCGGGATCGGTTTATATGGGTGCTATATATGATTATGGACTGGTATGAACCACTTTTGGCATGGCTGTTAAATATCATATACTACCACCACGTACCAAATTTCAACCAGATCGGATGAATTTTGCTTCTCCAAAAGGCACCGGAGGTCAAATCTGGAGATCGGTTTATATGGGGCTATATATAATTATGGACTGATATGAACCAATTCCTGCATGGTTATTGGATAACAGTGTTGGGCAAAATTTATTCTAAATAACGAATAAAAAGATAACGAATAAATTCCATTTAGTTTTTATTTGGAATAACAAATAATTTTTCTATTCGTTTATTTGTGAAAACAAATAACTTCAATTTATTTGTTATCTTTTTATTTGTTATTCGAAAGTTTCAAATAAAATTTCAAATAATACACGTATGTGAAAAAAAAATTTTCTCATTACCTCCTTCGCTTGACAACGTTTTAAGCGTTTATAGCTCTGGTACTCTTCAAACGCATCCTTACCATGTAGCCTTTTAAGGTGAGATATGAAATTTGATGTTGAATTTTTCTCTCCTTTTTTCTTAACAAAATCAGGTTCACATTTCACGCACAATGCACTGATATTCTTTACTCCGTCTTCTAAAATTCTGTAGAATTTTCCATCAAAAATGGAAAAACCAGATTCACTTGAATCACTATTTTTGGATGTTGTACCTTCCGGTTCCATTCCTAGTTATAAAGACAATTATCGCTCCTCAAAAAAGATTATTTTATCAGAAGAATTCAATAAATTTAATTTATTTTTTCGATTCAAAAAAATTATTATTTGTATGACAAATAACTACTAACGAATGACGAATAATTATTTGTGACACAAATAAACAGATAACAGTTGAAATTTGATTTCAAAAAATTCCAAATGAAAAATAACGAATAAAAAAATATTTGTTATTTGTTATTTGAATAAAAATGTATTGAATAACGCCCAACACTGTTGGGTAACATATACTAACACCACGTACCAAATTTCAAGCGAATCGGATGAATTTTGCTCTTCCATAGGGCTCCTGCGGTCAAATGTGTGGAACGGTTTATATGGGGGCTATATATAATTATGGACCGATTTCGACCAATTTTTGCATGGGTGTTTGAGGCCATATTATTAACACCACGTACCAAACTTCAACTGAATTAGATGAATTTTGGTCTTCCTAGAGGCTCCGGAGGTCAAATCTGGTGATCGGTTTATATGGGGGCTATATATAATTATGGACCGATATGTATCATTTTTGGCATGGTCATTAGAGACCCTATACTAACACCATGTACAAAATTTCAGCTGGATCGGATGAAATTTGCTTCTCTTAGAGTCCCCGCAAGCCAAATTTGGGGGGTCCGTTTATATGAGGGCTATACGTAAAAGTAGACTGATATGGCCCATTTGCAATACCATTCGACCTACATTAATAACAACTACTTGTGCGAAGTTTCAAGTCGATAGCTTGTTTCGTTCGGAAGTTAGCGTGATTTCAACAGACGGACGGACGGGCATGCTCAGATCGACTCAGAATTTCACCACGACCCAGAATATATATATATATATATATATATATATATATATATATATATATATATATATATATATATATATATATATATATATATATATATATATATATATATATATATATATATATATATATATATATATATATATATATATATATATATACTTTATGGGGTCTTAGAGCAATATTTTGATGTGTTACAAACGGAATGACTAAGTTAATACACAGATGTGGAACGCCGTTCGGATTCGGCTATAAAAATGAGGTCCCTTGTCATTATGCTTAACATGGAATTGGGCAGCACTCTGTGATAAGAGAGAAGTTACACAGCACGCGTAACAATGGAATTATTGAGAGGCGAACTCTATTATTTGGCTGCCTAGATCGTGCGATTTAATGCTTTTGGACAATATTTCGTAGGGCTATGTTAAAGTATTTATTCGTGGGATATCGGCCGAAATGTTGCAAAGTTTATGCCAAAATTTGGTTAAGTGGATGGACCATTTGAGGCGCAACCGCGGTCAACATTTGCACGAAATAATCTTCAAACACTCAATTATAAAGTCATTATGTCGACTCAAATAAGGATTTATGGGCCAGACAATCTAGTAATGATTACGATTTCCGATTATGAACGCTGGGTGTTTTTTTGACAACGCATGTTGTCATTGTATTGTTGTCAGATTGACACCGTCTGTTCCTCGTTTGACACCACATGTATGTTGATTCACTTTCATGAACGAATCGTTTTGAATCGTAGTGCCAAGCACTTCAACAATCGAGGATATTGGATAAAGTTTAGTCACTTTGTGTATTTCAGGCGCATTTAGTAAGACAGATACCGATTGATTAAATCCCATATTGTATCTATTGCAGTTCGATGTATTGGTCAATTAGAATTAATTCAGTAAAAGTGTTACTAAGCCCTAGTCTTTAAAATACGTCTTTATAAAAAATTTACTTCTTCCGGATCTTTACTATGATTGAAGCAAACATAATTACGGCTATCACCTCTTCATTTGAAAATTTCTCTATTGCCAGCATTTATCTAAAAACAAGATATAGATTTATTTTACGGATATCAAACAAATAGAGAATCAATTACAATTTCAGCTGTACCATGCCTGCCGATTAAACTTAAGAGTCAATCGATGGAGCTATTTTTTCTCCATTGTCATATGTCTACACAAATCTAGACATTTATCACGCTTGATAATCTCAGAACAAAATCATTGGGTGATTTTTTTTAAGTTCTCATTTTGCGATACAAAAGTAGACATTTCAACGAAGCAACTTTTTATTGCAAACACGAAAAATACAAAGCGATATTTTTAAAATTCGACTAATCAGCTTTTGAAGTTTAAAAACGTGACGATTCCAATTTTTTTTAAATATTTGATGTCAAACGTTCCACAAAAGCTTTATAATGCATTGAAAATCATAAAAAAGTATACAAATTATTTACTTAGCAAAATATCACCACATTTTTTAATTAACATCCATAACATTGAATTCGAATCACACCTTAAAAAATGATGCAAATTCAGTGCAACGGCTGTTGAAATGGCGAACATTCGCCTTATGTGAAGCTCATATTAAACATCTCAGCAAAAAAAAAGCGTCGCCAAAAAAGTAGTGAAAATGTTCTTTTTGGATCCGGAAGTGGTGCCAAATTGACGCAGAAGCGATGAATTTAACATGGGCTTGTCATAGGACGGATGCCCACCATTTCAACTACGGCTGCACTGAATTTGCATCACTTCTTAAGGTGTGAAGCGAATTCAGTGTTTTGCATACGAATTAAAAAATTCGAAATTATTCTACAAAGGATTTAGCATTTTTTTTTCGGTTAAATTTAAATAATTTTTACCATTTTATTAATCCTTAATCTGTTTTAACCTATTTGAAACACAAAAATATAAATTTCCTAATAAAAATATGAAAAAAGCGAGTTATAAAAAATTTGACTCAAATGAATTTCCTGTGCAGTTAAAATAAAGAACATCTTTGGGTGAACATTTTTGGAAGTTCTTTTAAAGTTGTGCCTTAAGAAGAACTTCCAAATTTTTTTGATGGGATATCGCTTCAACGCCAATTTTGCACCACTTCCTGATCCAAAAAGAGACCATTTTAACAACTTTTTGGGTGTGTTTTTTCCGGGGATCTTAGGGTATTTTCTATTCGGCATGATTAAACAAAATCTTTTTTTCTACATTTTTCCCATTATAATTGGGGATTAATTGGAGCTCAAAATGCAACATAAGTCGCAAGCAACATTTTGTGTGTATGTTTACGTTTGATGTGTGACGACGACGACGCCACCACCATCAACAACATAACAATCATCAATCAGCAACCAGCAACTATTGTATGTTGACAGATGTCGAATAGTTCATTGTGGTGGCATTTACCCATAAACCCACCCACCCCGAGTCATGTTTCCATCTCGATGAGTTGTCCGTGTGCATGTGTGTGTGTGTGTGTTTTTGGAAAAATTGTTTTGTGACCGAGTGCTGGAACAATGCACAGATGATTTTATTTTAGATGTCACCCTTGAGCTTTTTTTCTGCCTTTCTCTGTGGGCGTTTCGTGGTTGACTTTCTAATATTGGGGCTTGTTTTGTGTTTTTTTTTTGTTTAAAATGGTCATTTGTAGCAATTTTAGCATATTTCCTATTACGTCGCTGGAAAATCAAATTAAATTCATTTTATTTAAATGTTTAAGTGCATACAAAAAATTATTAAATTATGAAACGCACGACGAGTACTTGCGGATGAAACAGCTATGCCCTATAACAACACTGGCATTGCATTATGTGGCGCACAACTGAATTTTAAGAATTTTAGAAAAGGGCACGTGTTAAAAATTTGTATTATACGTAATGCGATCTTCAAACTCAATCAATCGGTGGTCATATGAATCGAAATCATGCCAAAGATATATATGGGAGTAATATCTAAATCTGAAGTGATTTCAACTATATTTGGAATACTTGACGTACTCTTTGTGCAAAATTTTAAGCAAATCAAGATGTAACTCTGGTACGGTTACCACTTGTGCCGAAAATATTCTACCAAAATTTTAAGAAAATTTTACTAAAAATCTACCAAATTTAAAATTTAAAAACTTATTTTCAAGTTTTTAATCAAATTTTTGTGGTAATTAAAAAAAAATTTTCAAATGAAATATCTTATTACTTTAATTTATTTATTATTATGATCTCTCCAGCACGCAACAAGCTTTTTTGTGTACAAATATTCCTTGAACTGTTTCGATCCAGCTTGCACCAACAAAGGAAAATTGCTACTTCTTTCAAAGGGGAGAACTTACTCATAATGGATTTTTAGGGTACGGCCCAACACGCAAATTAAAATTTTTAAAAATATTGAATATATAGAAAATTTTGTCAAAATTTTATTTCTATAAAAAATTTTGTCAAAATTTTATTTCTATAGAGTATTTTGTCAAAATTTTATTTCTATAGAATATTTTGTCAAAATTTTATTTCTTTAGAAAATTTTGTCAAGATTCTATGGAAAATTTTGGCAAAATTTATTTCTGCAGGAAATTGTGTCAAAATTTTATTTCTATACAAATTTTTGTCAAAAATTTATTTCTATACAAAATTTTGTCAAAATTTTATTTCTATACAAAATTTTGTCAAAATTTTATTTCTATGGAAAATTTTTTGACAATTTTATATCTATAGAAAATTTTGTCAAATTTTTGTTTTTATATAGAAAGTTTTTTAAAAAATTTATTTCTATAGAAAATTTTGGCAACATTTATTTCTGTAGAAAATTGTTTCAAAATTTTATTTCTATACAAAATTTTGTCAAAATGTTATTTCTATAAAAATTTTTGTCAAAATTTTATGTCTATGGAAAATTTTGTTAAGATCTTATTTCAACAGAAAATTTTATCAAAAATTTTTTTCCTATATTTTGGCAAAATTTATTTCTATAGGAAATTGTGTCAAAATTTCATTTCTATAGAGTATTTTGTCAAAATTTTATTTCTATAGAATATTTTGTCAAAATTTTATTTCTTTAGAAAATTTTGTCAAGATTCTATGGAAAATTTTGGCAAAATTTATTACTGCAGGAAATTGTGTCAAAATTTTATTTCTATACAAAATTGTATTTCTATACAAAATTTTGTCAAAATTTTATTTCTATACAAAATTATGTCCAAATTTTATTTCTATAGAAAATTTTGTTAAAATTTTATTTGAACAGAAAATTTTATCAACAATTTTTTTCCTATATTTTGGCAAAATTTATTTCTATAGAATATTTTGTCAAAATTTTATTACTATAGAAAATTTTATCAAGATTCTATGGAAAATTTGGCAAAATTTATTTCAGTAGGAAATTGTGTCAAAATTTTATTTCTATACAAAATTTTGTCAAAATTTATTTCTATTGAAAATTTCGTCAAAAATTTATTTCTATAGCATATTTTGTCAAAATTTTATTTCTATAGAATATTTTGTCAAAATTGTATTTCTATGGAAAATTTTTTGACAATTTTAGTTCGATAGAAAATTTTTTAAAAATTTTATTTGTATAGAAAATTTGGCAACATTTATTTCTGTAGAAAATTTTGTTAAAATTTTATTTCAACAGAAAATTTTATCAAACAATTTTTTTCCCATATTTTGGCAAAATTTATTTCTGTAGGAAATTGTGTCAAAATTTAATTTCTATAGAATATTTTGTCAAAATTTTATTTCTATAGAACATTTTGTCAAAATTTTATTTCTTTAGAAAATTTTATCAAGATTCTACAGAAAATTTTAGCACCATTTATTTCTGTAGAAAATTGTGTCAAATTTTATTTCTATACAAAATTTTGTCAAAAATTTATTTCTATACAAAATTTTGTCAAAATGTTATTTCTATAAAAATTTTTGTCAAAATTTTATTTTCATAGAAAATTTTGTTAAAATTGTATTTCAACAGAAAATTTTATCAATTTTTTTTTCCTATAGAAAATTTAAGTACCTCTTAAATTGCTAGAGAAAAATTAGGTACCTTTTAATTGGAGAGGAATATTTTGCAAAATCTACCAAAACTTCAAGTTCACGGTTGCCACAGTTGGTAGAATTTTACCATTTATGGTAGAATTCTACCAACTGTGGCAACCGTGAACTCTGGCCTATGGGGCTATATAAGTGCATATAAAGCAAAAGATATATATATATATATATATATATATATATATATATATATATATATATATATATATATATATATATATATATATATATATATATATATATATATATATATATATATATATATATATATATATATATATATATATATATATATATATATATATATATATATATATATATATATATATATATATATATATATCTTTATATATATATATATATATATATATATATATATATATATATATATATATATATATATATATATATATATATATATATATATATATATATATATATATATATATATATATATATATATCTTTATATATATATCTTTATATATATATCTTTTGCTTTATATGCACTTATATAGCCCCATAGGCCAGAGTTCATATTCATATTGGGTAAATGACACGCCTGTAATAAAATATTGGTATTGGCACAAGTAGTTGTTATTGATGTAGGTCGGATGGTATTGCAAATGGGCCATATCGGTCCACTTTTACGTATAGCCCCCATATAAACGGACTCCAAATTTGGCTTGCGATTGTTCTAAAAAAAAGCAAATTTCATCCGATCCGGCTGAAATTTGGTACATGGTGTTAGTATATGGTCTCTAATAACCATGCAAAAATTGGTCTATATCGGTCCATAATTATATATAGCCCCCATATAAACCGATCCCCCGATTTGGCTTGCGGAGCCTTTAAGAGAAGCTAATTTCATCAGATCCGTCTGAAATTTGGTACATGGTATTGGTATATGTTCTCTAATGACCATGCAAAAATTGGTACACATCGACCCATAATTATATATATATAAATCATCCGATTCGGTTGAAATTTGGTACGTGGTGTTAGTATATGGTCTCTAACAACCATGCAAAAATTGGTCCATATCGGTCCATAATTATATATAGCCCCCATATAAATCTATCCCCAGATTTGTCCTCCGGAGCCTCTTGGAGGAGCAAAATTCATCCGATCCGGTTGAAATTTGGAACATGGTGTTAGAATGTGGTCTCTAACAAACACGCAAGAATTGGTCCATATCGGTCCATAATTATATATAGCCCCCATATAAACCGTTCCCCAGATTTGATCTCCGGAGCCTGGAGGAGCAAAATTCATCCGATCCGGTTGAAATTTGCAACGTGGTGTTAGTATAAAGCCGCTAATAACAATGCCAAAATTGGTCCATATCGGTATATAGTTATATATATCCGATCCCCAATCACACAAAAATTGGTCCGTATCTTTTCATAATCATGGTTGCCACTCGAGCCAAAAATAATATACCAAAATTTTATTTTTATAGAAAACATTGTCAAAATGTTATTTCTATAGAAAATGTTGTCAAAATTTTATTTCTATAGAAATTTTTTCCAAATTTTATTTCTATAGAAAATTTTGTCAAAATTTTACTTCTATAGAAAATGTTGTCAAAATTGTATTTTGTCAAAATTTTATTTCTATAGAAACTTTAAACATAATTATATACGTATTTAATCGGCCTTTTTTAGTTTAATATATACCATGTTTGGACTATGTGGTATATATTACGGTGTTAGGAAGTTTTAAGATACCTTGCCATCGGCTTCAGTAGAAGTTTCTACGCAATCCCTGGTGGAGGGTACATAAGCTTCGGCCTGGCCGAACTTACGGCCGTATATACGTGTTTTCAATAGGAAATTTGATAAAAATTTTAATTCTATAGAAAATTTTCTCAAAATTATTTTTCTATAAAAAATTTTGTCAAAATGTTATTTCTATAGAAAATTTTGTCAAAATTTTGTTTCTATAGAAAATTATGTCAAAATTTTGTTTCAACAGAAAATTTTGTCAATTTTTGTTTCCTATACATACAAATGCACAAACTTATTATACACTGTACCACAGTAGTTGTGAAGTATGTACAAATAAAAGAACAACGCCTGATATAATCAAATCGATTGTGGTTTTAGAATACACATATTTTTGTTTATGGGAAAATTAAAAATTTAATAACAAAAAATGTAACAACAATTTTTTCCCTGTAATAGGGTGGATTACTGACCCATTTTATATTTATAACCCTAGACTTATCTATTGTATATCAACAATCCACTTTGAAAAATCTTCATTCATAAATTTGATGGAAAAATCTTTGATATACAAATAAGCGTATTTGCTCTGGAATTTTGAATGCAGCCACTTTTTGTTGAGTACATAAAATTTTTTCTAATATAAATTTCACGTATTCATTTTTTTTCTTGCAAACAATACCGATATCTCTGTACAATGAATGAAAATCCAACGTAATTTCAAATATTCGTAGAATATCACAAAAATACTATGATGATGATGATGATGATGATGATGATAATGACCACAATCATTATTATCATAGCCACACTCATCATAACCATTCATCCATCCATGCATCTCCATCCACCCCATCCATCTCATTAGAGATGGATAAGCGACTAGGTTTCAGACAATGGTTTAGAGTTAAAATTTAGTTTAGTTGCGGTTTAGTTATCAGAACGATCGGTACGTTCGTTATTTGCTCGGAATAGGGAAAAACGGAAAACGATATAGACAAAACAAACGCAAACTCAAACGAGAGGAAGAAAATTCAAGAGAAAATTTACGATTGTCGAAAAAACTACATACAAAAACCCACTCATTCCAAAAAAAAAAAACGAAAAGAAAATCTAAGTGACAAAGCTTTCTGCTATCCAGTTGTGTCGAGTATGAAAATAGTTGCGAGATTGTAAAGTTTGAAGCGAGTTAAATCTATATCAGCATTAAGACGGAAAAAATTGACCTGATTTTGTTAGAGATTTTTTTGTTTTATTCTACATTTATTAAGTATGTGTCCGGCCTCGAAAATGATCCATAGTGACAACATTAGACGGGAATAAATTCCTATGTGAAGTGAACATAATTGAATAAAATATTCCTAAAGACAAAAGAAAAGTTTCATTTTTGCTAAAGCAAATTCAATTCAATTAAAGAAAATTAAAAAGAAAAAAATCCAAAAAACGAAGAAGGAGAAAGCATCAACATTTTGCTTTCATCAAATTACCACATTTTTGCTCTACCACCATATAAACAAACCTTCACTTTGGTTTTAATGAATGAAAGAATTTTTTTAGTTAATTAATCTAAAGCTCTCCATCATAATTACTTCTATGTACACTAAACACAAGCTTTTAACCACATTATTAATTTAAACGTTATTAAATTAAATGACATTTAAAAGAAAAATACCAAGTCATTATACGCAATCACTCACTCACCCACCGAGTAAAAGTAGCCAGCTTTCAAGAAGAAATTCTTTATCCCATTAAAAAAAAAAATAGAAATAGAAAACAAAGGAGAAAAGTGCAAAGTGTGCTAGAATTGTCAAAAGATAAAAATGATGCTTGACATTATAAAGTGGCATGTTGTGAACAACTAATTGCAATCTCAATAGAAACAAAAATTAAATAAATAAAACAAATCAAACTCTTAAAAAAATGCTAATTTCTAAATATCGTATTTTTTTTTTTAATCGAATTTAAAAAGCTCTTCATCATGGATAGTGCCAACAAAAATTCAATATAAAAATTTATTAAATTATATGATTTATATATACAAAAAAAGTGAACCCTATATAGCACTAAAGCCAATTTAACTCTATTTTAAATCATGGAATTAATATGTTTTTAAAAATTTTCCTTGTATATATTTATTTTTGGCTTACGTTAGTTCGATGTATATACGAGCGTGTGTTCGGCTTATGTACCCCCCACCGTGGTTTACGTAAAAACTTGGGAAGTATATACGATACATTGTCATTCCTTTTATAACACATCGACATATTGGTCTAAGACACCATTAAGTAAATATATTTTGGGTCGCGCTAAAATTCTGGGAAAATCCAGTGTCTGTTGAAATCACACTAACTTCCGAACAAACCAAGCATTCCACTAGAAATTTGGCACAAGTGGTTGCTGTCGATGTAGGTCGAATGGTATTGCAAATGAGCTATATCGGACCACTTTCAGATATAGCCCGCATATAAACCGATCACCAAATTTGGCTTGAGGAGCCCCTTGGAGTAGATATTTCTCTGATGTTAGTATACTCTCTATCAATCATAGAAAAATTGGTCCATATCGGTCCCTAATTATATATAGCCCCCCTATAAACCGATCCCTATATTTGATTTTCGGAGCTTCCTGGTGGTGCACATTCCGTTTGAAATTTTGTACGTGGCCTCCAACAATCATGCAAGAATTGGACTATACTGGTTCATAGTTATATATAGCCCCTATATAAGCCGTTCCCCCGATTTTTCTTCTTGATCCTTTTGGGAAAGTCAATGTCATTCAATGGTACGTGATGTCAGTATTTAGTTTCTTATATTCATGCATAAATTGGTCGATATTTGTTCATAATTATATATAGCCCCCACACTGAAAAAAATATTTACGTGATATTAAAGATTTCACAACGTAAATTTTAGGATGCGAAATTTACAAAATATTATGGACAAATTTTATTAAAATAATGAAATTTTAATTAAAATAAAGTTTAAAAAATAAAATTTAGGATACAAGTTTTGTAAATATGCGTCCCTCCGTTAAAGTCGCATGTTTTTGAACAAAGGCTAATTTTCTTTAAGGTAAAGAAACACATTTTTGATTTAAAGAATTTTTCCTTAAATTAAATGAAATATTGAAACTTTAGATTTAAGATAAAAACGCTTCAAATATAGGCTAAGGCTTATTTTGAGGATTTAGCGTCTTTGGTTTAAAGTTTTTTTTTTTGAATTAAGAAAACGGTTTTTACTTTGAAGTATCCGTTATAATTTAGATTTTTAAGCTAACATTTGTTTGTACGTGAGTACCTTTATTACTAAACCGCGAAAAGAGAATGAAAATTTGAAAAATGAGATCTGTATCCTAATGTTAATTTTATTGGTCCTAGATTTAAAGCCAGATAGGTCGCTAATAAATGTCTTTATTTTATTATTTTTTTATTTACGCGGCTTCGTCTTTGGCTCGGAATCAATACCAAAATCCTTAAAGGAAGGTCAAAATCTTTGGATCCAAGTAAACTTTTTTTTGAGTGCATATAAACCGACTCCCACAATCTTAGTTCTGGAGGAGGAATGTAATTTTATCCGATCCCATTGAAATTTGGTTCCCTAACTATCGTGAGAAAATTGGATCATATCGGTGAAACATTTTTAACTTCACTTCAGCTGAGTGTTAATTGTTGCTTAGACGTTGTTGGATGGAGGATACGGAATTATGCTCTTTGGCTTGAATTTCGCAGAAGTACACTGGTAGAAAAAGTGTCGTTAATACGATGAATTTCTACGTTGTATTAACGAAATTCTTCATTAAACGTCAGCCAACGTAGCATTTCGTTATAACCAGGGCTGTGGAGTCGGAGTCGGAGTCTTGGAGTCGGAGTCTGAAGATTTTGCTGGAGTCGGAGTCGGAGTCGTAAAACGTTTGCTCGACTCCGACTCCGGCTAAACCAAATTTTTTTAAATATTTCACATTTTTGTAACTAAGCAAGTTTTTACGCAAATTAGTTTCCATTGCGTTATTCATTCGATCAATGTACAGCATGATTGTAAATGAAAATCAACTTCCAATTACGGCTATCTTTTTATGTTTCCTAGAATGCTAGACTAGCAGATGGGCTGGATCGATCCATTTTAATGTCCATATCAATTTATTTGAAATATTTCGAAAAATCGAAATTATTTTGTTTAATTTTATCTTAAGGGCATATACATATGTGGAATATTGACAGAAAATTTTTTCAAAGTTGTTTTTTATAGAAAAATTGTCAAAATGTTATTTCTATAAAAAGTTTTGTCAAAATTTTATTTCTATAGCAAATTTTGTCAACATTTTATTTCTATAAAAAATTTATTCAAAATTTTATTACTATAGAAATATTTTTTTTTCTATGGGAAATTAGTCAAAATTTTATTTCTATAGAAAATTGAGTCAAAATTTTGTTTCTATAGAAAATTTTGCAAAATTTAGTTTGTTACTTACACAAGTTTTTTTTTCAAAATTTTATTTCTATTGATAAGTTTATTTCTATAAAAATGTAAATCAAAATTTTATTTCTATAGAAAATTTTGCCAAAATTTTATAATAATAGATTTTTTTATTAGAAAATTTGGTCAAAATTTTATTTCTATAGAAATTTTTGCCAATATTTTATAGTAATCGATTTTTTTATTAGAAAACTTGGTCAAAATGTTATTTCAATAAAAAATTTTGTCAAAATTTTGTTTCTGTAGGAAATTTAGTCAAAATTTTGTTTCTGTAGAATATTTTGCAGAATTTTATTTTCTACACAAAATTTGTTCTTAAATCATATTTTTATTGAACATTTTATCAAAATTTTATTTCTATAAGAAAAAAATTGTCAAATTTTATTTCTATAGCAAATTTTCTCAAATTTTTTTTTCTTACTGATGCTCACTGAAACTCACTGCTATAAAAAATGTATTCAAAATTTTATTACTATAGAAATATTTTTTTTTCTATATAAAATTTAGTCAAAATTTTATTTCTATAGAATATTTTGCAAAATTTAATTTCTATAGAAAATTTTGTAAAATTAATACACAATTTTTTTGAATTGTATTTTTATTAATAATTTTTTCAAACTTTTATTTCTATAAAAAATTTAGCCAAATTTTATTCTAAATTTTATTTCTATATATTTGGTCAAAATTGGGTTTCTATAGAAAATTTTGCCAAAATTTTATTTCTATAGAAAATTTAGTCAAAATTTTATTTACTAGACAAAAATTTTTCCAAAATTGTATGCTTACTGATACTCACTGCTAAGTCGAAAAATTGTAGAAATGACTCAAATTTTCAAACTTTTCAATGAATGAATCATAAATGCATTTTTGCGAAATTGTCTAAACAATTATAAATATTTCCAAATATTGACCGAGATTTTGTAGAAGTCTGATTTGAGATTTTATCAAAATGTAGATCTAAATACAAAGTTGTGCAGAGTATATTATAATCGGCCCGCCCTACTTTAGACTTTCCTTGCATTTTTATTTTTTGTTAAAATTGTGTTACGTCCCATAACGTTAGTTTTAAATTTTAAGTACATAGATTTTGTAGAAGTATATACAATTTTGCCTAAATAGATTCAGATTCAAATTCATGCATATAGTTCGCAACAAATTTAAAGGATTTGAGATAGTATCAATAATTTTGGTCCACAAATACATATACTGTTGGTATCTTCTCATATTACGATGGGTATTTATATCATTATTTTATTTATTAAACATTGCTCTAAATTTGAAATATAGAGTTCAATTGGCATCTAAAGTGAAATTAAGACTTTTTTTTGCACACATAAATAAATACGATACTTTATATCGATCCACTTACGGCACCCCCACAATAGAACTACAAATTTGTGGTATTAAAATGAGATTTAGTTATATTACCCGGAGTCGACTCCGGAGTCGGAGTCGGAGTCGAGCTGGTGAAAACTGCTGGAGTCGGAGTCGGAGTCGAGCAAAATTGGCTCGACTCCACAGCCCTGGTTATAACAACGTAATTTTACTTTATATTTACGAAACCCTTTATGGAATGCATTTCGTAGTATTAACGAATAATTACGTTGCTGTTACGTAGTATTTTCGTTGCATTAACGAATATTATTCGTTGTATGAATGAAATTTATTCATTGTCTGGATGCAGCTTATACGTTGTATGAACGAAAATCATTCATTGTATTAATGAAACCCAACCAATTATTGCATTTGAGTGTAGTCATTGGTAGTGTATTATTTTTTGTTAAGATCTTTGCAATATGATTTATATACTCGTACAGTAGGAAATAATATTTATTGATAAATTAAGTAATTTGATAATCATATAGTGTGACTTTCACTTAAGAAAAAAAGCCTCTAATTTCTAAGACCAAAAAATGATAATCGTATCGCCGTGTCCATTTATCAAATCTATTTTTGCAACCAAGGCTCATTACGCCAATTGTTCCGCCCTCTTCATCTGAAAGTTCACTTCCCCGTGGCATTTTCACTAAAGATTTAAAATTTACACTAAATTTCTTGCGAATATACAAAAAACACAAATTTAACTATGTTTATTATTCACAACGAAACTGTAATAAGCCTGTGCACTCATCAGCGAAAAGAACGTAAATGTTGTTAATGTTTGCCCATCAGACTAGTTTTCTGTTGAACTTTTTACCGTTTGTTTTTCAAGACGCACACGCAAACATGCTTATTGCCATGCTTAGATGTGTATGTACAAATTACATAGACGCTACAGACGTATTAGAGATTATTAATTCAACATATTTCATTAATATGACGAAATATAACAATTTAAAATTTATTTTTTAACGATTCATATCATTATATTAACATTATATTAACGATTACAAAGTTAATATTCGTAATATTTATGAAACAGGTTTCATTAATATAACGAAAAACCAAAACACAAAATTGTCTTTTAACGATTGATTTCGTTGTATTAACGATCACTTTCGTTCTTATAACGAAAAATTTCGTAATATTAACGAAAAATAATGAACGAAGCCCGTTCCAGTGTAGTTGTTATTAATATAGGTCGGATGACATTGCCTTTGATATAACAAGTTGGTTGATAAGTCCCCGGTCTGACACATAGATGGCGTAGTATTAAATGCTTATTATTTTTATATAGTACCAACCTTCAAATGATTCGTGTCAAAATTTGACGTCTGTAAGTCAATTAGTTTGTGAGATGGAGCGTCTTTTGTGAAGCAACTTTTGTTATTGTGAAAAAAATGGAAAAAATGAATTTCGTGTTTTGATAAAGTACTGTTTTCTGAAGGGAAAAAATACGATGGAAGCAAAAACTTGGCTCAATAATGAGTTTCCGGACTCTGCCCCAGGGAAATCAACAATAATTGATTGGTATGCAAAATTCAACTGTGGTGAAATGAGCACGGAGGACGGCCCGAACGAAGTGGACTCCCAAACGAGGTAGTTACCGACGAAAACATCAAAAAAATCCACAAAATGATTTTGAATGACCGTAAAATTAAGTTGATCGAGATAGCAGAGGCCTTAAAGATATCAAAGGAACGTGTTGGTCATATCATTCATCAATATTTGGATATGCGGAAGCTCTGTGCAAAATGGGTGCCGCGCGAGCTCATATTTGACCAAAAACAACAATGTGTTGATGATTCTGAGCGGTGTTTTCAGCTGTTAACTCGTAATACACCCGAGTTTTTCCGTCGATATGTGACAATGGATGAAACATGGCTCCATCACTACACTCCTGAGTCCAATCGACAGTCGGCTGAATGGACAGCGACCGGTGAACCGTCTCCGAAGCGTGGAAAGACTCAAAAGTCCGCTGGCAAAGTAATGGCCTCTGTTTTTTTGGGATGCGCATGGAATAATTTTTATCGATTATCTTGAGAAGCGAAAAACCATCAACAGTGGCGTTATTGGAGCGTTTGAAGGTCGAAATCGCGGCAAAACGGCCCCATATGAAGAAGAAACAAGTATATACGGCCGTAAGTTCGGCCAGGCCGAAGCTTATGTACCCTCCACCAAGGATTGCGTAGAAACTTCTATTGAAGCCGATGACAATGTATCTTAAAACTTTCTAACATCGTAATATATACAACATAGTCCATACATGGTATATATTAAACTAAAAAAGGCCGATTAATTACGTATATAATTAAGTTTAAAGTTTCTATAGAAATAAAATTTTGACAACATTTTCTATAGAAGTAAAATTTGGAAAAAAATTTCTATAGAAATAAAATTTTGACAAAATTTTCTACAGAAATAACATTTTGACAATGTTTTCTATAAAAATAAAATTTTGGTAGATTATTTTTGGCTCGAGTGGCAACCATGATTATGAACCGAAATGGACCAATTTTTATGTGATTGGGGATCGGCTATGTATAACTTTAGACCGATATGGACCAATATTGGCATGGTTATTAGCGGCATTATACTAACACCACGTTGCAAATTTCAACCGGATCGGATGAATTTTGCTCCTCCAAGAGGCCCCGGAGATTTAATCTGGGGAACGGTTTATACGGGGGCTATATATAATTATGGACCAATTCTTGCGTGTTTGTTAGAGACAACATTCTAAGACCATGTTCCAAATTTCAACCGGATCGGATGAATTTTGCTCCTCCAAGAGGCTCCGGAGGACAAATCTGGGGATCGATTTATATGGGGGCTATATAATTATGGACCGATATGGACCAATTCTTGCATGGTTGTTAGAGACCATATACTAACACCACGTACCAAATTTCAACCGGATCGGATGAATTTTGTTCCTCTAAGAGGCTCCGGAGGTCAAATCTGGTGATCGGCTTATATGGGGGCTATATATAACTATTGGTCGATGTGGACCAATTTTTGCATGGTCATTAGAGAACATATACCAACTCCATGTACCAAATTTCAGACGGATCGGTTGAAATTTGCTTCTCTTAGAGGCTCCGCAACCCAAATCGGGGGATCGTTTTATATGGTGGCTATAAATAATTATGGACCGATATGGACCAATTTTTGCATCGTTATTAGAGACCATATACTAACACCATGTACCAAATTTCAGCCGGATCGGATGAAATTTGCTTCTCTTATAGCAATCACAAGCCAAATTTGGGGGTCCGTTTATATGGGGGCTATACGCAAAATTAGGCCGATATGGACCAATTTTTGCATGGTTGTTAGAGACCATATACTAGCACTATGTACCGAATTTCAGCCTGATCGGATGAAATTTGCTTCTTTTAGAGCAATCGCAAGCCAAATTTGGGGGTCCGTTTATATGGGGGCTATACGTAAAAGTGGACCGATATGGCCCATTTACAATACCATCTGACCTACATCAATAACAAATACTTGTGCCAAGTTTCAAGTCGATAGTTTGTTTCGTTCGGAAGTTAGCGTGATTTCAACAGACGGACGGACGGACATGCTCAGATCGACTCAGAATTTGACCACGACCCAGAATATATATACTTTATGGGGTCTTAGAGCAATATTTCGATGTGTTACAAACGGAATGACAAAGTTAATATACCCCCATCCTATGGTGGAGGGTATAAAAAGTGTTGTTCCACCAAGACAACGCACCGTGCCACAAGTCATTGAGAACGATGGCAAAAATTCATGAATTGGGCTTCGAATTGCTTCCCCGCCCACCGCATTCTCCAGATCTGGCCCCCAGCGACTTTTTGTTGTTCTTAGACCTCAAAAGAATGCTCGCAGTGAAAAAATTTGGCTGCAATGAAGAGGTGATCCCCGAAACTTAGGCCTATTTTGAGGCAAAACCGAAGGAGTACTACCAAAATGTTATCAAAAAATTGGAAGGTCGTTATGATCGTTGTGTGGCTCTTGAAGGGAACTATGTTGAATAATAAAAACCAATTTTGACAAAAAAAAAAAAATTTTCTTTTTTCTTTGTTAAACCGGAGACTTATCACCCAACCTGTTACAATGTTAATCTTATTCCTTGTGCGAAATTTCCAATAAATCGGGTTTCTACTTTGACCTTAGTGGCCATATCAGTATTGGGCAAAACATATATTGTATATGGGAGCTATGTCTAAAAGTTAGAATACTAATCACACGCCCTATACAAAATTTCGCATAAATCGAAGTAAAACCCTGGTTTCTTGAGCCATATAAGTGCATTTTGGGCGAAAAATATGTATAAGAGCCATATCTAAATCTGAACCGATTTCTACTCCCTGTGCAAGATTTCACATACATCGCAGAAAAACTACGGCTCGGCTAATGCCCTGGGGTGGTCATATGAGTGCAAATCGGGCGAAAGATCTGTGGTATTTATAGTCAGAGTCTACTCCCTGTGCAAAATTTCACATAAATCGGAGTGAAACTATGGCTTCTGTGGTCAGTGGAGTAAAAGTCTTGCTTCTAGAGTCATATAGAACCCTTTTGATTTTCCAAAATCAATAGGGTTCTATTCTGATCCAAACTCCTAACATACTTGTGCCAAACTTGAAACCGATTGGACTAAAACGACCTAGACTTTGTTCACAAAAATGTGTTCACAGAAAGACGGACAGACGGACATAGCTAGATCGACTCAGGGGGCCGGACCCTAGCATTAGTGCCAAAGGATCCACGTATCTATCTCGTCTCTTTCTGGGTGTTGCAAACATATATAACTTATAATACCCTGATACACAGTGTAGCGCAGGGTACAAATATGGATATTTTGGCATTTTTTGCACAATTCGGAAAAACACATATATGGGGGCTTTGTACACCCTGTTCCACAGTGTGATGCAAGCTTTAAAGCCTTGAAGGCTTCACTATTGTTTTGTGTATAGAGCCAAGATTTTTAGCTTGATAGTTCCCTAGAAAAATTCTTTATTTTTCTCTTTGGCTCAGAATCAACACAAAAATTTTTAAGGGATGTTTAAAATCTTTGGATCTAAATAAACTTGTTTTTCAAGTGTTGATGCGGAATCAATACCAAAGCCACTAAATTAAAGACAACCACTTTTGGGATTGAGTATGCTTTTTGTCGGTTTATCCAACATGAAGAGTACATAGATTTTTTTTATCATCAATATCTAATTGAAAACATTTTTTCTTTTACTTCACAATATACCCTCTTAAAAATAAAAAAAAAATTAACTAAATTACTACAAAAAGAAATAAAAAGAGACTAAAGACATTGCATTCTTGAAGCGCCATTTCGCTTTTCGTGAAAATTCTCAAACTAAATCAACAAAAAACAATCAACCGCTGAAGCATTTGCAAAAAATAACAACGTAACAACAAAACCAACCAACCAACCGCTATTATCAACATGAGACAACGTAAACTGATATTATGCCATAACGTCTATGGATTTTTAGCTTTATTCTCGTCATCGCTCTTCATTTTAATGAGCATATCTTGTGTTGCTGTATCAGGTGCACGCCAAGATCGACAGAAACTAACAAATCTGGAGGCCAAGGTTGGTTCATATGTGGTCTTCAATTGTTACATTGATTTTCCCTATGATATGGTCATACCCTATGTGGTCCATTGGAGTAAAGATGTAAGTATCCAAGTCACGTCCACCATTCTATTCTACTATGCTTTCTATCTCATTATCTATGCAAATAAGTTTTCCTAAATGAGTTAATTTGCTTACATTTCTTCAAATTATGGAAAAGCTTAAATTATTATACTAGCACTCTAGTCTTAGAAAAATAAGTTCGAGTGGTCTAAGCTTTTGAGACAATGAATCATGCTTGCATATAGATGAAGAGGAAAGTGGATTATGGGTCTAGTAGTGAAAATACATTTAAGGAGGACTGGAATTCCTCGCAAGAAAATTTATAAAGATAACTTATTATAACGTATTGAAATTCTATACAGAAAAAAACATGTTTGGACATGGTTGTCGCGTCCATTTAATGCTTATCTAGAGCATGTAATTGTCGCGAAAACCATGTATTTTGTCATTGTAAAAATAATTTTCGAGCGGAGAAAAAAAAACAAATAAACATTTCAATGGTTCTCAAATGCCCAAACATGTCCTATTATTTAAATGATAGAATTGGAGACCATTACATGGTCGGCAAAATCATAAACCTGACCATTCAATTCTTTTACTTTTTTGCAGAGAAAAAAGTATTTTTATAGGTTAAGTATAGACATGTCTCTAGAACCATTATATGATCATAAAGACCATGTACATTGTTTTCGTGACCATTTAATTTTTTCAATTTTTTGCAGCTAAAAGAATTTTATAAAAACGTTGAGCAGGTACACGCAATTTTCATTTTGCGCGTCAGTCGTGTGTTGATTGTTTCTTGGAATGGACGGAGAATACGCAATTACTTTGTTTTGTGTTGATAATTTATGACAAAATTACCTACAGAAATACAATTTTGTCACAATTTTCTATAGAAATAAAATTTTGACAAATTTTCTAAGGAAATAAAATTTTGAAAAAATTTATTTATTCAGAAGTGGCACGTGGTTCTATGTGAACACAAAAAAGGAAAGTGTAATTGAAAAAAAATGCACCTGTTTTTTGTTCTGCATTTTGATATATGGTATAATTTATTTTTATTTACATGATGTCTCCGTTGGTATATTTGATGGGCACGAAGTAAATATGGTATGATTACTTTTGTTGAAATTGGACCAAAATAGAGTGTGTAAAAATATGTGATGTTTGCTTGCACGACATTATAAATAAAGGGTGGTTAAATTGTAAGGGCCGATGATGAATGTGAACCACACCTAAACGCCAAGTTTTTTTTTCCGAATTTTATTTGACATTTCTCTATTTCAGACTTACTCAATTTGAACCATGGAGAGATACATAATCCAACAAAGTGTTAAATGGTTCCAAGAAATGGCAACAATGGATGATCAATTTTCGAAGAAAATCATCTTCAGTGATGAGGCACATTTTCACCTCAGTGGATTCGTCAATAAACAGAATTGCCGCATTTGGGCGAATGAGAATCCAAGAGTGATTGTCGAAAAACCAATGCACCCACAAAGAGTGACTGTTTGGTGCGGTTTATGGGCTGGCAGCATCATCGGGCCGTATTTTTTCCAAAATGAGGCCGGTCAGGCAGTTACTGTGAATGGTGTTCGCTATCGTGAGATGATAACGAACTTTTTATGGGCCGAATTGGAAGATATGGATGTGGACGATATGTGGTTTCAGCAGGATGGTGCCACTTGCCACACAGCTAACGAAACAATGGCTCTTTTGCGCAACAAATTCAATGGCCGTGTTATCTCACGTAATGGCGATGTCAATTGGCCGCCAAGACCATGTGATTTGACTCCGTTGGACTTTTTTCTTTGGAGTTATTTGAAAGAAAAGGTGTACGTCGATAAGCCAGCAACAATTCAAGAGCTAAAGGATGAGATAATTCAGCACATTAACGGCATAGAACCTCCATTATGCCTCATCGTCATCGAAAATTTGGACCATCGGATAAAGGTGTGCCACCGACGTCGCGGCGCCCATTTGGCCAATATTTTGTTCCATACATAATTGAGTAATACCAATGTATCATAATAAAATAAAAATACAATAATCCTAAATAGTTTGTGTTTTATTCAAAATCAACATCGGCCCTTGAAATTTTAACCACCCTTTACAAATAAACAATGAATTAGTTTATAAATAAATAAAAACAAATAAATAAAGTTAATTTTGTGTTTTCTTTTCTCAAGTGGCGTTCTTTTTTCGACGACGAAAAAAGTTTTTCCATAAAGATCAAAACATTTTAGATTGTGGCCATGTTCTTTTAACTGGAAGAACAAAATTTTTGACAAATACCGTAACATGTTAGATCGTGACCACTGTCTTTTTATGGAAACAAATTTCTTTTTTATCAATATAATACCTTTTGAGATAAGGACAATTTTACATTTCTTAGAACCATGTTCACTGAGCCAACATGGTTGCTGGAAAAATGTTACATGGTCGTCGCAAAAATAGGTCCTATCATATTATTTTGCTCTTCGAATACGTTTGTGACAATCATGTTTCTTCTCTGCATGTAGAAATAAAATTTTGACAAATTTTCTATGGAAATAAAATTTTGACAAAATTTTCTATGGAAATAAAATTTGGACAAAATTTTATATGGCAATAAAATTTTGACAAAATTTTCTATGGAAATAAAATTTTGAAAAAATTTTCTAAAGAAATAAAATTTAAAAAAAAAATTTTATAGAAATAAAATGTTGACAGAATTTTCTATACAAATAAAATGATGACAAAATTTTCTATGGAAATAAAATGTTGACAAAATTTTCTATGGAAATAAAGTTTTGACAAAAAATTTTCTATAGAAATAAAATTTTGACAAAATTTCCTATAGAAAAAATTTCCTATAGAAATAAAATTTTGACAAAAATTTTTATAGAAATAAAATTTAAAAAAAAATGTTCTGTAGAAATAAAATTTTGACAAAAAATTTTCCATAGAAATAAAATTTTGACAAAATTTCCTATAGAAATAAATGTTTGACAAAATTTTTTTACAGAAATAAAATTTAAAAAAAATGTTCTGTAGAAATTAAATTTTGATAAAATTTTTTATAGAAATAAAATGATGACAGAATTGTTTATACAAATAAAATTTTGACAAAATTTTCTACGAAAATAAAATTTTGACAAAATTTTCTATGGAAATAAAATTTGACAAAATTTTCTATAGAAATAAAATTTTGACAAAATTTTCTATGGAAATAAAATTTTGACAAAATTTTTTATAGAAATAAAATTTTGACAAAATTTTCTATAGAAATAAAATTTTGACAAAATTTTCTATAGCAATAAAATTTTGACAAAATTATCAACAGCAATACAATTTTGTCACAATTTCCTATGGAAATAAAATTTTGACAAAATTTTCTATAGAAATAAAATTTCGACAAATTTTCTAGAGAAATGAAATTTTGAAAAAATTGTCTATAGAAATAAAATTTTGACAAAGTTTCCTATTGAAATAAAATTTTGACAAAATCTTCTATAGAAATAAAATGTTGACGACATTTTTATAGAAATAAAATTTTGACGAAATTTTCTATGGAAATAAAATTTTGATAAAATTTTCTATAGAATTAAAATTTTGATAAAATTTTCTATTGAAATAAAATTTTGATAAAATTTTCTATAGAAATAAAATTTGACAAAATTTTCTATAGAAATAAAATTTGACAAAATTTTCTATAGAAATAAAATTTTGACAAAATATTCTATGGAAATAAAATTTTGACAAAATTTTTTATAGAAATAAAATTTTGACAAAATTTTCTATAGAAATAAAATTTTGACAAAATTTTCTATAGCAATAAAATTTTGACAAAATTATCAACAGCAATACAATTTTGTCACAATTTTCTATGGAAATAAAATTTTGACAAAATTTTCTATAGAAATAAAATTTCGACACATTTTCTAGAGAAATGAAATTTTGAAAAAATTGTCTATAGAAATAAAATTTTGACAAAGTTTCCTATAGAAATAAAATTTTGACAAAATCTTCTATAGAAATAAAATGTTGACAAAATTGTCTATAGAAATAAAATGTTGACGACATTTTTATAGAAATAAAATTTTGACGAAATTTTCTATGGAAATAAAATTTTGATAAAATTTTCTATAGAATTAAAATTTTGATAAAATTTTCTATGGAAATAAAATTTTGATAAAATTTTCTATAGAAATAAAATTTGACAAAATTTTCTATAGAAATAAAATTTTGACAAAATTTTCTATGGAAATAAAATTTTGACAAAATTTTTTATAGAAATAAAATTTTGACAAAATTTTCTATAGAAATAAAATTTTGACAAAATTTTCTATAGCAATAAAATTTTGACAAAATTATCAACAGCAATACAATTTTGTCACAATTTTCTATGGAAATAAAATTTTGACAAAATTTTCTATAGAAATAAAATTTCGACAAATTTTCTAGAGAAATGAAATTTTGAAAAAATTGTCTATAGAAATAAAATTTTGACAAAGTTTCCTATAGAAATAAAATTTTGACAAAATCTTCTATAGAAATAAAATGTTGACAAAATTGTCTATAGAAATAAAATGTTGACGACATTTTTATAGAAATAAAATTTTGACGAAATTTTCTATGGAAATAAAATTTTGATAAAATTTTCTATAGAATTAAAATTTTGATAAAATTTTCTACAGAAATAAAATTTTTACAAAATTTTCTATGGAAATAACATTTTGACAAAATTTTCTATAGAAATAAAATTTGATAAAATTTTCTATAGAAATAAAATTTGACAAAATTTTCTATAGAAATAAAATGTTGACAAAATTTTCTATAGCAATAAAATTTTGACAATATTATCTACAGAAATACAATTTTTCACAATTTTCTATACAAATAAAATTTTGACAATTTTTCAAAAAAAAAAATTGAAAAAATTTTCTATAGAAATAAAATTTTGATAAAATTTTGACAAAATTTCCTATAGAAATAAAATTTTGACAAAATTTCCTATAGAAATAAAATTTTGACAAAATTTTCAATAGAAATAAAATTTTTAAAAAAATGTACTATATAAAAAATATTTTGATACAATTTTTTATAGAAATAAAATTTTGACAAAATTTTCTATAGAAATAAAATTTTGACAAAATTGTCTATAGAAATAAAATTTTGACAAAATTTCCCATTGAAATAAAATATTGACAGAATTTTCTATACAAATAAATTTTTGACAAAATTTTCTATAAAAATAGAATTTGGAAAAATTTTTCTATTCAATTTTCTTTCTCAAATTTGAAACAAGACGTAGGGGTCTTGTTTCATTAGAGGGAGCCACCGTGGTGCAATGGTTGGCATGCCCGCCTTGCATACGCAAGGTCGTGGGTTCGATTCCTGCATCGACCGAACACCAAAAAGATTTTCAGCGGTGGATTATCCCACCATTTGACATTTCTAACCTACTTCATTAGGGTTAGTGTAGCCCATTATACATTCGGCTTCTCTAGCCTCTAGTTCTTTCTTACATAGCTTCCTATGCTAAATGTTATATATGCATATAATATCATCAATAAAATTCTTTTTTGATCAAACAAAATTATTTCCATCCATGTGTTCCAAATACCATCACCATCGCATTGTATTGCCCTTTGTCATCATCAGCATTGTCCCCAGCATTGTTATTGTTAAGTTGCCCATTTGTGGTTATGGCACAAATTGTAATTAATCCATTTCTCGTAATGTTCTCGATAATTAATGGAAGCATTAAGTAGCAAATAATATTTTAGTACAATTCAATTGAATATGGGGCCGATGAAAAGTGTCATCATTAGTCACCAAGGCTGTCAACAGCAAAAGTTTCATTGCAAAAATTTGTTTAGTGGTGCAGTGCGATGTGAGCGCATTTGTTGTCGGCTCTTCAATGTGACATATTTTTGACACATGTTTCGCCAAAATATATTAAATTACATATAGTAGATGCGTGTATATGAGTTGTAAAATTTTCATCAAATTACATAAAAACAAAATATTAGAAATTAGTAGAAAATAAATTATAACTAGTGCAGCCATTGGACAAGCTGTCATACAATGTAGTACATAAATGTGATGTAATTGAAATAATGACATTTCTATTTGAATTTAAGTTCAAACATTTGATAAGTGTCACTTTTAATGCATTTAGATTAGCATATGTTTATACATCGTAATATGAGGGGTTAATTTCAAATTAAACTAAGTTAGATTAGGTTAGGCTAGGTATTGTGTAATACCACATGTGGTGAACTTCTCTTCTATCAATGAGTGCTGAACGCCCAATGGAATGTTTAGTTCAATGACAAGAGCCCTGCTTTTTATACCCCGCACCACACTGTGGAACAGGGTATTATAATGTTTGCAACACCCAGAAGGAGACGAAATAGACACATGGTGTCCTTGGCAATAATGCTCAGGGTGGGTCCCTCAGTCGATCTAGCCATGTCCGTATGTCTTTGAACACATTTTTGTGATCGAAGTCTAGGTCGCAGTTTTAGTCCAATCGACTTCAAATTTGGCATAATTTTCTGTTTTGGGTCAGGATAGCACCCTATTGATTTTGGAAGAAATCGGTTCCATATAAGGGTGGTTAAATTGTAAGGGCCGATGTTGAATGTGAACCACACTTAAACGCCAAGTTTTTTTCCGAATTTTATTTGACATTTCTCTATTTCAGACTTACTCAATTTGAACCATGGAGAGATACACAATCCAACAACGTTCCAATGGTTCCAAGAAATGGCAACAGAGGATGATCAATTTTCGAAGAAAATCATCTTCAGTGATGAGGCACATTTTCACCTCAGTGGATTCGTCAATAAACAGAATTGCCGCATTTGGGCGAATGCCCGATATGTACTTATGTGGACCCAGAAGCCAGAGTTTTACCCTAATTTGCTTGACATTTTTCAAGTGTGCCAAATTTGATTGAAATCGGTTCAGATTTAGATATAGCTCCCATATATATTTTTCGCCCGATATGGAATTATATGGCCCAGAGGCCAGAGTTTTACCCACATAGCTTGTCTATAGCTTGTTTCGTTCGGAAGTTGGCGTGATCGGCCGACACCATCCGCGGCGCTTGAGTTTTGTTGGCCAATCGAAAGTGTACATTTTCATCTCACCTCTTTAGAAAGTCAAGTCGCTCATTTTGGCAACTTCTAGGCTCCTTCCAGTCCAACAATTTGTGTGCATTGGTCGTTAACTTTTTGGAACTTCAATGACTTTCGTCCAGACTCATTGTGCATTTGCATATAGCACCAAGAAGTCCCATCGTTAAGTATACCTATCGTCTTTGAATTAAGTTCGATTCAGCGATGTATGCCTGTCCGTCAGTCTGTTCTGTATATTTGTGTGCAATTTAAATTCGATTGTTCTAAAATTTGGCATAGGTTCTTATTTCGTTTGTTTCAAGAGCAAAATGTTATTTTTGGTCGATGAACATGGAACTTTTTTGTCGCAAATGTTATATATATATGTTTGGCGAAATCAGACACATAATTTTTGAGAAACTAATATGGTTTCGACAAACATGTTACATGTTCCCCGTCCAAAAATAACATTTTGCTCTTGAAACATGTCTGAGATGATTATATTCCTAATTCACACTTTACTCTGCTTGGCCAAGATATTTTTCTACTATTGTGAAATCATTTCGGAAGGGATGTGGCTCTAAATGTTGTTGACGTGTCTGTGTATATTTTGCCCATATATCCCACAAATATAGATATGATGAAGATGGTTCATCGATCGATCTACCATTTCCATTTTTCGAGCATTTAGAAGTCGATTTGCTTGAGATACGAATTAGAAGTTCTTTATACCCATCAATTAATTTTCTAATGTCGGTTTGAATCGAATGATATTTTGGTATCCGTTCATACCTTTTGTCCAATTAGGTCTAGGGAAGTTATTCACTGAATCACATAGAAAAGAAACTATTTTTTATTTATTTTTTATAAAATGGTATTGTGTAATTTTAATTAAAATATGGGATTTTTGGATAATAAGGCTTTCTAATTTAGTGACAAGAGGTAAAAAAAAATCTGCCAACACTGAAAGCATCCGTTTTAGAGATATGTTCATCTCACGAGAAAGATTTCTACTACTGAGGCATGGATTTCGATACAATGAGACCTTCATTTTTCGTATCAATTCTGTTGTTATTAGCATTTTTTTTTTGTGTTGCATTCTGATCCTCCTGATCTGTAGGAACTGATTGACTACTACTCGGTAGCCATACCTAAAGAAAAAACACTTTCTCCCGGAAGTATTTTCTCTTAGAGCAAATAACCCCAAATCTATGATTAGCGATTCGATTATTGCCTTTCTAAAATTCCATTCCTTAGAAAAGAAAGCGTTCTTTCAGTGCATGTAGGTTCAAATATACTTTTGGGACTTCAAACTACCTTACAAATATTGGGAGAATGTCCCATTTTCCTCGCATTAAAAACCCCACATTCGCATATCTATGAAAATCAAATTTATTAATCACGCAAGAAGAAATCAGTTATCATAGAATTCCATGATTTCACATATATGATTCTTTTATGATTCTTCACTCGCGATTTAATCAATTAATATTAAGTATCAAATGGATGCTAATTAAATTGAAAAAAATAATGAATTTTTTTATTATTCTGCACTTTTATTCCACTTGCTTATAACAAAAAGAAAACACAAAAACAATGAAAGCAATGTCAACAACAAAATAATTATCTGAGAGTATGCAAATGACAATAATCATGGTGGTGGACAATTGTTGATGATTTTTTGTTCAATTGTTGGGTCGAACAATTGTTTTTCCGATACTTGGAAATTAAAATCGAGTCGAATTAAAATAGTTCACGTCATATGGAATTTTTAGGACTCACGAAAATTTCTGTGAGTCACTCAGGAATCGATAGTGTGAGTATGCATTAGTGCAGGTGAAATACAAATTAAAGGGAATGTGATCTGTTTATTGATAATGATGCTCGACCCGATATCACTAATATCGTTCGTCATTAAAAAATTTCAATCGCAAGCGTGCTCGATCAATTTTAATCACTTGCCTATCACCAAGTGATATACAAAGAAGAATGTTTTTTTTATCAAATCCCAAATTCGTTATAAATATTTTAATCAAATAACCGAGTATTTGCTTTTAAAACATTGTGCAGCAAATGACTATTTGAAAAATCGAATTTTTGAGGTGTAAGTTTTTAAAATTTAGTAGAAGTCGACTTTTTTTAAATAAAATATTAAATGTAAAAAAATCGATTTTTTGGATTTTCGGCTTCTTCAAATTTTGGGCAAGTTGATTTTTCACATTTGGAAAGGTCGAAAATTTGAAATATGCTCAAAATGTTGAACATCTCAAAATTTGGAAAAGTCGACTATTCCACCTTTCGACTTTTGAAAAATAACTATATACGGCCGTCAGTTCGACCAGGCCGAATCTTATATACGCTCCACCATTGAAACTTCTTCTAAAGACTGTCATCCCCAGTCGAATTGGGTTGCGGTTAGAGGTGTGCACGTGAGTAATAGTTTTTTTACGCTCACGCACACTCACGACGGAAAATCTTACTCACGAACGATATTGTCTGGTAGAATTACGCTTACGCACACTCACGAAAAGAAAATTTGTACACACGCACGAAAATGTCGTGACTCACGAAAACTATCGTGACTCACGAAAAATGTTGTGACTCACTAAAAACTTGTTGAGTAATTTACTTTAGCGACGTGTGTGAAAACATGAGCATTATTAAAATCGAGAGCGTTATTACACTTTTAACATCCCAGGTGTCCCTAAAATTGTAAATGAATTTAACTCTTAAGCGTTTTATGTTGGTGAGCGGGATTATTTTCGTGAGCGTAAATCTTTACTCACGCACACTCACGAAGATAATATTTTCGTGACTCACGCTCACGCACGACATTTTGGTTTGTTAATCACGCTCACGCACACTCACGCGTGAGGCGTGAGTCACGAAAATTTTCATGAGTCAACTAAGAGATACTTCATGAATTTTCTATAGAAATACAAATTTGACAAAATTTTCTATAGAAATAAAATTTTGACAAAATTTTCTATCGAAATAAAATTTTGACAAAATTTTCTATCGAAATAAAATTTTGACAAAATTTTCTATAGAAATAAAATTTGAGCAAAATTTTCTATAGAAATAATATTTTGACAACATTTTCTATAGAAATAAAATTTTGACAAAATTTTCTATAGAAATAAAATTTGAGCAAAATTTTCCATAGAAATAATACTTTGACAAAATTTTCTATAGAAATAAAATTTTGACAAAATTTTCTATAGAAATAAAATTTTGACAAAATTTTCTATAGAAATAAAATTTGACAAAATGTTCTATAGAAATAAAATTTTGACAAAATTTTCTATAGAAATAAAATTTTGACAAAATTTTCTATAGAAATAACATTTTGACAAAATTTTCTATAGAATTAAAATTTTGACAAAATTTTCTATAGAAATAAAATTTTGACAAAATTTTCTATACAAATAAAATGTTGACTAAATTTTCTAAGATTATGAACCGATTTCCAAATTTTCTATGATTATGAACCGATATAGATCAATTTTTGTGTGATTGGGGATCGCTTTATCTGGGGCTATATATAACTATAAACCGATATGGACCAACTTTGGCATGGTTGTTAGAGACCATATACTATCTCCAAGAGGCTCCGGAGGTCAAATCTGAGGATCGGTTTATATGGGAGCTATATATATGTTAATTATGGACCGAAATGGGCCAATTTTTGTATGGTCGTCCCTATACTAACACCACGTACCAATCTTCAACCTGATCAGATGAATTGTGCTCCTCCAAGAGGGTCCTAGGGTCAAATCTGGGGATTAGTTTATATAGGGGCAATACGTAAGAGTGGTCCGATATAGACCATTTGCAATACCATGTGACCTACATCAATAACAACTACTTGTGCCAAGTTTCAACTCGATGGCTTATTGCGTTCGGATGATAGCGTGATTTCAACAGACGAACGGACGGGGACGTGATCGACTCAGAATTTCATCATGACCCAGGATATACTCGTATATATTTTATGGGATCTTAGAGAAATATTTCGATGTGTTACAAAGGGAATGGTGGAGGGTATACAAATTATATTTGGAAAAGTATATTTGGAAAAGTCAAATTTTCGACATTCAATAAATTTTGAGAAGTCTTCTTTTCAAATGTTGTTAATAAAAGTTTAATTTAGAAAAGTAAACTTTTCGACTATTCAACTTTTCCAAAACAAAAATTTAAAAAAAGGAGATCGCTCAAAATTATAAAAAAAATAATATCGACTTTTTTGGACAAAAATTTCACTTGGTCGATTTTGACTAACATCAAAAATCGACTATTCAATTTGAGGTAGTTTTCAAAAATATAAAAAATCAAAAAAAAAAATGTTTTTTTTCCTAAATTTTGGTCTTTTCAAAATTTGCATAATTTTAATTACATTTGGAAAAGTCAAGTTTTTGAACTTACATTTTTTAACATATTGGAGACATTTCGTTTTTAACCTTACAAGTTTTGAAAAGTTGACTTTAGGAGTTCTCGCCTTTTTTAACTTTTAGAGAATTAGACTTATCCACATTTCAACTTCTTCAAATTTTCGAATTATTCACACTTTTGATAGGTCGTCTTCGCAACCTTTCATCTTTTTAATATTTATGCCCTAGAACACATAGTGGTTAGGGTATCCCTAATTCATAATGAAAACTTTCATTGTCTTTATACAATTGTTTCGTTGGATTAGCTTCAAATTGCAAATTTTGTTAATATTATGAAGGGTTCTCGTTTAGTTTTTCTTATTCCCCCATCTTATGAGGGATATATATCTAGTATACAAAGGTTCGTTGGTCACCACAAAGTTTTTCAGTAATGCTGTTGACATTTCTAAGTGTATCAAAGCTCCCTAAATAGTTTCCCTGCAATGGTCGGGAAACTATTTAGGGAGCGGGCTCGGCCCTAACAAGGGAGTCCTTTGTCGGTGAACTTAACATAGAATTGGGCATCACTCATTAATAAAAGAGAAGTTCTCGACTTGTGGTATCACAATGGAAGGAATAACCTAAGTAAGCCTAACAAAAATATAGGGGCTGCCACAATACCTAACCTAACATTGTTATGTAGAGAGATCCCCGGGTGACCCTGAAATGGGCAAGGGTAAAGGGTCCAGAAGTTCTAAGGATACAATTCTTAAAAATGGACTTTGTGACACCACGTAATTTTCCAATTCGACTTCGATAAAACGACAAAGCGAGATGAAAGAATCCACAAATTAGAAGTATTTTCATGAATCCGCATAGTGGTTTAAGACGTATAAATATATTTTTCCATACCAAAAAACCAACAACATATCAGAGACACTTTTCCTTGTAAATTTGAAATAACCCGAATATAACACCACCTTAATATTGAAATAGCTGATATGTCATGTCACTCACACAATTGGTTTTCCATTTAATTTAATAATCTATTGATGTGAAGTTTTTTTCCATATGGATTCTCATGAATAAAAGTGCGCTTGACTAATTGCGCCAAAGCGTTTGATTCAATTGAAATGTCACTATAATCACTTCCATTTCAACAACAGTCCATAAAATCGAAAGCGATGTGTAAAACATCGGTAAATAAAATAAACGTCGTCTATGTCCATGTCGATGTTGATTCGGATGATAAGTGACATCATGACCCAATGTGCTAAATGTCCCCAAATACAATAATAGAGTAAATTTAACAAAACATAATACAGAATAAATAGATAACCATATCATTGCTATGCCCCTGGCTTTACAATGTTATGGTCATGGACAGAAATAGACACCACCAATTATTGGAAGTATAGTGTATGGTCATAGAAATTAGTAAACGTCGAACTGCCGTCAACCATTCCTAATAGATATAGCGTAGCTTAGTGGCAAACCGATATTTTTATAACCTCCACCATAGGATGGGGGGTATATTAACTTTGTCATTCCGTTTGTAACACATCGAAATATTGATCTAAGACCCCATAAAGTATATATATATATATATTCTGGGTCGTGGTGAAATTCTGAGTCGATCTGAGCATGTCCGTCCGTCCGTCCGTTCGTCTGTTGAAATCACACTAACTTCCGAACGAAACAAGCTATCGCCTTGAAACTTGGCACAAGCAGTTGCTATTGATGTAGGTCGGATGGTAATGCAAATGGGCCATATCGGTCCACTTTTACGTATAGCCCCCATATAAACGGACCCCCAAATTTGGCTTGCGAGGCCTTTAAGAGAAGCAAATTTCATCCGATCCGGCTGAAATTGGGTACATGATGTTAGTATGTGGTCTCTAACAACCATGCAAAAATTGGTCCACATCGGTCCATAATTATATATAGTCCCCATATAAACCGATCCCCCGATTTGGCTTGCAGAGCCTCTAAGAGAAGCAAATTTCATCCGATCCGGCTGAAATTTGGTACATGGTGTTAGTATATGGTCTCTAACAACCACGCAAAAATTGATCCACATCGGTCCATAATTATATATAGCCCCCATGTAAACCGATCCCCCGATTTGGCTTGCAGAGCCTCTAAGAGAAACAAATTTCATCCGATCCGGCTGAAATTTGGTACATGATGTTAGTATATGATCTCTAATGACCATGCAAAAATTGGTCCATATCGGTCCATAATTATATATAGTCCCCATATAAACCGATCACAAGATTTGACCTCCGGAGACTCTTGGAAGACCAAAATTCATCTGATTCAGGCGAAATTTGGCACGTGATGTTAATATACGGCCTCAAACACCCATGCAAAAATTGGTCGATATCGGTCCATAATTATATATAGGCCCCATATAAACCGATCCCCAGATTTGACCTCCGGAGCATCTTGGAAGAGCAAAATTCTTCCCATTCGGTTGAAATTTGGTACGTGATGTTAGTATATGGTATCCAACAACCATGCAGGAATTGGTTCCTATCAGTCCATAATTATATAGAGCTCCCATATAAACCGATCGCCAGATTTGACCTCCGGTGCCTTTTGGAGAAGCAAAATTCATCCGATCTGGTTGAAATTTTATACGTGGTGGTAGTATATGATATTTAACAACCATGCCAAAAGTGGTCCATATCAGTCCATAATCATTTATAGCCCCCATATAAACCGATCCCGATATTTGGTTTTGGAGCCTCTTAGGTTAAAGGTTAGGTTAAAATGGGAGCCCGAAAATGGCAGGTTAGGTTAGGTTAAAGTAGGTTGGAGCCTCTTGGAGGAGCAAATTTCATCCGAGTGAGTTGAAATTTGAAGAAGTTTCTACGCAATCCATTGGGAGGGTACATAAGATTCGCCCTGGCCGAACTTACGGCCGTATATACTTGTTTGAGCTCACTTAGACTATTCAATCCATTGTGATATCAGAGATGGTGAACACCTCTCCTATCAATGTATTCTTTCCGATACTATATTTAGCCCAATCACCTCTATAGCACCTCCATTTTATAACCAAGTCCGTTAAACGTTTCAATCGCTTATGAAACCAATACATTTTACCCGCATTACAAAGAGAGAATAAACCATTGCCGAAAACCTTACCCTAGTTTAGCAGAATGTTATATTAGGATTGTTTTTTATATTCAGGGATTAGAAAACAAATATTAGTCAACGAGTATTTACTTTATTTCAAAATTTTCCTCATTAAGATCTATACACTTCTGCATGCGTTTTAAGCAATTGTCGCCACTCTGATTGAGGTATCAACCGCTTCTTTAGGTGTTAAAAATATTGACCTCTCATTTTATTTTTTACGTACGGGAATAAAAGAAGTCATTCGGTGCCAATTCAATTGTTTTAGTAGATGTGTGAGAGCTCGCATTGTTGTAGGGAAGAGTATCCGTCGTAGTTGGTTTTCCTGATTTCTTGGAAGACAATAGGCAAACAAATGGGTTATACCACTCAGAATTGACTGTTCTGCGATGTTCTAGTGGGGAGGGAAACGAAAGATAAGGTGAATAATTTAGCTAGAGGTGCGCCACCACTCTAGTCTCTTGTTCTTTTTCTTCCTAATCCTTTCCTATTCTACGGCTAGAGATGTACAATCACTCTACCCACGTGTTATCCTCATCCACAGCTAGAGGTATGCGACCACTCTAGTCACGTGTTCTGTTTCTTCCTCATCCTTTCCTATTCCACGGCTAGAGGTGTGCAATCACTCTAGCCACGTGTTCTTGCCTTTTCCCCCGTTCTCTCCTATTCCACCACTAGAGGTGTGCTCTCCCTTTTCCTCATCCACAGCTAGAGCTGTGCTATTACTCTAGTCAAGCGTTCCTTCTTTTCCCCCCATTCTCTCCTATTCAACCGCTAGAGGTGTGCAATCACTCTAGCCGAGTGTTCTCCTTTTCCCCATCTCCTACTATTCTTCAGCTAGAGATGTGCGACCACCCTAACCCCGTCCAAAGGTACACAGGTTGACCGAAATCCGACTTTTACGTACCTTTCGTCTTATACATTCACAGGAGTAGTGTTCACCTCTCCACATGTTGGTCGAAATCTGACTTCCCCATACCTTCCGTCTCCATGGGTGTGGTTGCCTAAAATAATCAACCAAAAATTGGATAAAATTTTACCAATAAACTACCAAACAATAACATCCTATTTTGAAAAATTTTACTTATATAGAAAATTTTGTCAACAATTTAATTTTATCGAAAATTTTGTGAAAATGTTATTTCTATAGAAAATTTTGTCAAAATTTTATTTCTATAGACATTTTTGGCAAAATTTTATTTCTGTAGAAAATTTGAACTAAATTTTATTTTATTAATTTTCTTTTCAATATATCATTTCATTACAGATTTTATTTCTATAGAAATTTTTTACAAAATGTTGTTTCTATGGAAAATTTTTTACAAAATTTTATTTATATAGAAAATTTTGTAAAATTTTTATTTCGATAGGAAATTTTGTCAAAATTTTATTTCTATAGAAAATTTTGCCCAAATTTCATTTCTATAGAAAATTTTGTGAAAATATTATTTCTATAGAAAATTTTGTCAACATTTTATTTCTATAGAAATTTTTGACAAAATTTTATTTCTGTAGAAAATTTGAACTAAATTTTATTTTATTAATTTTCTTTTCAATATATCATTTCATTATAAATTTTATTTCTATAGAAATTTTTTAAAAAATTTTGTTTCTATAGAAAATTTTGTCAAAATTTTATTTCTATAAAAATTTTGTCAAAATTTAATAGAAAATTTTATCAAAATTTCATTTCTATAGAAAATTTTATTTCTATAGAAAATTTTGTCAAAAGTGTATTTCTATAAAAAAATTTGTCAACATTTTATTTCTAAAGAAAATTTTGTCAAAATTTTATTTCTATAAAAGAATTTGTCAAAATTTTATTTCTATAGAAAATTTGGTCAAAATTTCATTTCTATAGAAAATTTTGTCAAAATTTTCATGGCTGCAACTCGGGCCAAAAGTAATCTACCAAAATTTGGAGAAAGTTGTACCAAAAAACTACCAAACAAAAACATTTTATTTTGCAAAATTTAGAAAGTTTTGTCAAAATTTTATTTCTATCGAAAACTTTCTTAAAATTTTATTTCTATAGAAAATTTTGTCAAAATTTTATATCTATAGAAAATTTTGTCAAAATTTTATTTCTATAGAAAATTTTGTACACATTTTACTTTTGTAGAACATTTTGTCAGAATTTTATTTCTATAGAAAATTTTGTCAGAATTTTCATGGTTGCAACTCGGGCCAAAAATAATCTACCAAAATTTGAAGAAAATTGTATTTCTATAAAAAATTCTGTCAACATTTTCTTTGGAGAAAATTTTGTCAACATTTTATTTATATAGAAAATTTTTTCAAAATTTTATTTCTATAGAAAATTTTGTCAAAATTTTATTTCTATTGAAAATTTTGTCAACATTTTATTTTGTCAAAATTGTATTGCTATAGAATATTTTGTTAAAAATTTATTTTTATAAAAAAAATTATCAAAATTTTATTTTTATTTATGAGTTGCAATATCTACCACACCTTTAAAAATTCTACTGATCTACCAAGCAGTACAAAAACTACCATTGTTTGTAGAATTCTACCAACTGTGGCAACCGTAGTCGCACCGCCAAAGATCTGTGGATAAGCGTTTACCGCTCCACACGTTGACCGAAATCCGACTTCCCGTACCTTCGGTATCACACCGCCAAAGATCCACGAGAGTATTGTTCACCTCTCCACTCGACCATGACTTCACCACCACAGCTGTAGCGAGCCTGAGAACCATTAGGTTTCCCCTCACCAGAGATCCACAACCCGTCATAACCACAGCCAAGAGAGCTCCATAAAACTGACAAAACAATCCTCTCAGACTAAATTCTTAACTCTGTAACACAAAAATTGCTCACCACAATAAAGCTTATTACCTTAAAACCCTAAGAACCGTGCCTTCTCCTTATCTCAGTGTAATGAATAAATTTCTACGATGTACCCCTGTCTCCGAGCCAAAGTCGGAATAGTACGTCGTTACAAATATAAAAGGCAAACTTCTATCGTAATTCATAATTAATTCAAATATATCCTAAAAAGTGTATTCTGATATAAATTTGTAAGTTAATAATCTTATTTTGGCCCAGACATTAATTGTTCGTATCTTCTCCGCCAATGTTAATCCCTGACCTACAACCTTTTTATTGGCCCTGAGACAAGATATTACTTCAGTATATGGGTGTACGGTGTCATGATGGACACCTAATCGAATTATACATTCGATTGTGGTTGACAGTTTAAAATATCACTCGAAAATATACAAAGCAAACCAATATCAATGCGGTTTACACAATGCCTTCCGTAAGAAGGGAAATCAAGTAAAATTCTCAACAGGCACAACAAAAAATATGAGCAGCACCAGTACTGAGTTATATCAAAACTAATTTAGATAGGCAACAATTGGTGATTGAATTTACACTCAAGTAAAAGTTGTGTGGCAATGTATTGGTCAACATATTGACAATATTTTGATGTGTTACAAACGGAATGACAAAGTTAATATATGGACAAAGTAAATCCTATGGTGGAGGGTATAGAATTAGTAACATCATCACTCGGTAAGAGCTTACAGGTATCCAGAGGCATAACAACAGATTCTAGTTTCCCTGGAATATGTAAGGTAGTTCCTACACCCTCAAAAAAATCGCTTCTGTAACATATACCCAAACATATTTTGCTTCAAGCATATATATTTTCAGGATTGGTCCAAACAATATTTTGAAACAAAAACCAAACAAAATATGGGACATAAAACAAAATATTGTTTTATGTCCCAAACATAATATGTTCTAACATATTAACATATATGTCCCAAACATGTTATGCTAGTTTATGAACATTATATGCTTATACTTAAAAATATTGTGTTAAAAAATTTGAGTTCCAAACATATAATTTTTACACCCAAACATATGAAAAGCAGTCTTTTCGTCCGTGTAGCCTTGTTAACTCATTCGCTTTGCAGTTCCTTGGTGCATTCCTGTTGCTAGGTACCCATATTAGTAGAATATTATACTGTTAAGCCATCTCATTGAGAGATATAGCCATTATCGAGTTAAGGAACACAGAGTCCAAGGATTTGATTGCAGGTAGACTGTTTGAATAAATATCTTTGGAGCCAACAACACAGTTCTAGTTCTATTTTAGACTTAATTTATTTTTAGAATTGCTAGTCTGTAAGGGATTCATTTCACAGACTGAATAAGTAAATAAATAAATAAAATAAAAATATATTTATGTCAAAAATTTTTGGGAACTTTACTTCTGAGCAAATTTTCCTCCGCTCTTATTGCTAATATTCAGATGACATGGAAAAGAGGCTATAATGAATATTCTCTCTCTTTAGACGGTTTATTCTATATGGATTTCTGTGGAACGCATCTAGCTTTTACAAGATTTACATTTTTGATCGTGGTAAAATTCTCTGTCGATTTAGCTAGGTCCGTCATTTGAAATCAAACTAACAAGTTGACATATCTGTTTGAAATGTCGGACTATATATCCCCATATGAATTCTTTAGGCGGTATGAACGGATACCACTAAATTATTCCATATCGGACCATATTTAGATATATCTGATATCTGCTATTAGAGTCAGATATTAATTAGTAACTCCAGTGACTCGATTAATTTTTTTTTCTTACTACAGAGAAATTTAAAATTTAAATTTATTTTAAATAATAAATGATTTACAGCCTGTTTTAGATTAAATTACCTCAGTGGTCTTTGTCAACCACATTCATATGAAATTATCACAAAATTTAGTTGATGCTCTCATCTCTAATCGTATCAAAAAACCTTATAGATTGTCCACTCGGCTAATTTACATTGCATTACGAGTGTTTCAATGTTTTAATTTTATTTTATATTTTCAAACCTTTCTGGGTGACTAATTTATAGGCAGAAGGAGAGGCTGCACCGAATTAATTATAGACAAGTTTTTTTTTTTTAATAAAATTGCATTATTCACTCAATGCAATTAACGCCTGTCTACTCAAATGCCGTTCAATTCGATTGAACTCTGTTGGTGTAATTGATTTTGACAACAATAGTGACAGCGTCAACAACACTTCATCGATGACACAAAAATTTCCGTTTACTAACACACTCTCATATATCTGTTGACCAGAGGCAAAAATGAGTGATACCCAGGCAAAATAGGATGCCTGTTTTATTAACCTATCAGCTAAAGTCGTCAATGCTTTGGGCTTCTGCTAAAAAAAAACACATTTTGTACAATTACAGTGTGGCTGATATGTAATGCGACAATGTAAACGCAATAGTTTTTTTTTATATTTTTAATTCTTTTGTTCATGTCGGAAATAACACAAAATTTTAGAATCAGTTTAGACTTGTTTGAATTGGATAACTACGTCACGAATTGTGGTCTTCAAACAGCACACAAAGCCATAAAACTCTGCACGCCTTACACGCCTTCTTTTAGGGCTCCTTTTTGAAAGGCCTGGCAAATATTGCCTCGAATACGTAAGTATATAAAGCAAATAAATAACAAAAATACGCAAATACCCACAAATTTTAAAACCCACTTTAGATGCAATTCATGCTCTCAATAAAAGTAAACAATATGTTATATAGTCCATGAATTCCAGGATTACATTCCCATATACATATATTTAAATTCGAACTGCTTTGAACATAATCTTTTACACTCTAGACTTCATATTTAACGCCCTGCGATGAAACCCAATGTTAGTAAAAATATCCTTTACCACAGTAGTGGTGAAGGGTATAAATATATGGGAAACAATTAAAGATAAAGCCATTTTTATGCAATCTTGCAGAATTTTTTTATGATTTATGAAGTCATATGCATGTATTAGAGATATAAGTTAATTTCATAATTTTTTTACATTATCTGCTAGATCCACGGTTTCCACTCTAGCCAAAAATAATAATAAAACTGCCAAATAAAAAATCTTATTTTGAAAAATTTAATTTCTATAGAAAATTTTGTGAAAATTTTATATCTATAGAATTTTTTCAACATTTTACTTCAACGGAAAAAATTTTCAACATTTTACTTCTATTTTTTTCAACATTTTGTTTGCATGGAAAATTTTTTAAAAATTTTATTTCTATAGAAAAATTTTGCAAAATATTTTTTCCATAGAATTGTTTTGCAAACTATTGTTTCAATAGAAGTTTTTTTTGCAAAATTTTATCCCTATGAAAAATTTTATTTCTGTAGAACATTTTTGCAACATTTTATTTCAATAGTACATTTTTGCAAAATTTTATTTCTGTAGAACATTTTTGCAAAATTTTATTTCTATAGAAAATTTTGTCAAAATTGTATTTCCATAGAAAATTTTCTCAAAATTTTATTTTTATAGAAATATTTGTCAAAATTTTATGTGTCTACAAACTTTTGTCAAAATTGTATGTTTATAGAAAATTTTTGTCAAAATTTAATTTCTGTAGAAAATTTTGTCAAAATTTAATTTCTGTAGAAAATTTTATCAAAATTTTATTTCTATAGAAAATTTTGTCAAAATTTTATTACTATAGAAAATTTTGTCAAAATTTTATTAGTTATAGAAAATGTTGTCAAGACTTTATTACTTTTTGTCAAAATTTTATTTCTGTGAAAATTTTTTTTTTAAATTTTATTTCCATAGAAAATTTTTCAAAATTTTATTTCTATAGAAAATTTTGTTCAAACATTATTTCTATAGAAAATTTTGTCAAAATTTTATTTCTGTAGTAAAGTTTTGCAAAATGCTATTTCTATAGAAAATTTTTTCAAATTTTATTTCTATAGAAAATTTTGTCAAAATTTTATTACTATAGGAAAATTTGTCAAAATTTTATTTCTATTGAAAATTTTGTCAAAATTGTATTTCCATAGAAAATTTTGTCAAAATTTTATTTCCATAGAAAATTTTGTCAAAATTTTATTTCCATAGAAAATTTTGTCAAAATTTTATTTCCATAAAACATTTTGTCAAAATTATATTTCTGTAGAAAAGAAGTTCATGATATATTTGGACGCTATATCTAAATTTGTACCGATTTGGATGACATTTTAAATGTTCTACGAGACTCGCAAAACATTCAGATGTATGAAACTTGAAGAAAATAGCTTGATAAACACGTCAAATATGATCAGATCGGTGATAAATATATATGGCAGCTATACCAATCAATAGGTATTGTCTTTGGGCCGAAGCAAGTCCCTATGCCAAATTTCACGACGATCGCACTTAAACTGTCTGATCGTCCTGAAATTTGATATACACACAGACAGACGGATGTAGCTAAATCGAATTTGAATTTCATTCTAAGACGATCGGTATACTAAATGGGTGGTTCTTCTTGGCGTTACATACAAATGCACAATCTTGTTATA